>NW_027126781.1:73009-89127 GCF_037325665.1 Littorina saxatilis | reverse complement strand
TAAGTGTTTTGGTTAAAAACTCGAAGCGCAGATACTTTGAACAGATGATCTCTAATAACTGTGATACGGCGCATCTCTGGCGTGCCATGAACGAGATAACGCATAAGAAACGTAAGCCGTTCTTATCGCCCTCGATCGTGGCATCGCCAGACACGCTCAATGATCATTTCCTGTCCACGGCGTCCCTCCTTCACCAGTCTAATGGTCCCCCGACCCCACATAGCGATGAATTCTCAAACTCCCCTCTTTCAGAATTTTGTAACGAGAGGCTACGGTCTAGTGACCAGAGTTGTATCCCCGAGCTAGCAATACACGAAGTAGGTAAATATATTTCTGAATTGAAAAATAAAAAATCTGTGGGCGTGGACACTATCAGTACTTATATCTTAAAACTTTCTCTTCCGTATGTTGTTGAACCCTTAACGTTTTTGTATAATCTATGTATTAAAACTTGTGTATTCCCTGAGGGCTGGAAGTGCGCCAAAGTTATTCCTATTCCAAAGACATCGGACTCTACTGACATTAATAACTTCCGTCCCATATCCATCCTCTCAGTACTTTCAAAGCCTCTTGAGAGGCATATTCATAAGCACGTGGCCCATCATATGGAATGTTACAACCTTTTCTACCAGTTTCAATCTGGCTTCCGTAAATTTCATTCTTGTTCCACGGCCCTTGTCCGTCTGTGTGATACCTGGCTCTCAGCTATAAACGATTCTAAAATCGTCGGTACCGTTTTCCTCGATCTGAGGAAAGCCTTTGAAACAGTAGACCATACTCTTCTCATTCGCAAGCTTGAGTATTACACGCACAGCAGTCACACGGTAAACCTGCTTACATCATTTTTATCAAACAGAACCCAGCGCGTCTACGTAAACGGTCAATATTCAGGCGATGGTTACTTAAAATGCGGAGTTCCTCAAGGTTCTATTTTGGGGCCCTTATTATTTTGCATTTTTATCAACGACCTGCCCTTGCATATAAAAAATAACAATGTGTCTTGTGAGCTCTTTGCCGATGACAGTTCCCTTCACTCGTCCTCAAAAACGTTAAATCAGGTGCAATACGATCTTCAACAGGGAATAAATGATGTTTTTAAATGGTGCGTTCAAAATAAAATGACATTACACCCTAAGAAATCAAATAGTATGGTCATAACATCCAGACAGAAACACCAGAGAGCACCCCTTATTCTTAACCTTAAGCTGAACACTGATCCCATAGAGCAGGTTAAATCACACAAGGTATTAGGAATCGTAGTTGACCAGGAGCTTCGGTGGAATGTACATATCAATAATATTTGCAAAAAGCTCTCCAAAAATCTGTATCTTTTATCCAGATTAAAACCCTTTGTAGAAGCGGAAGGTCTAAAAATGTTTTTTGTGGCACACTGCCAATCTTTTATCAATTATGCTTCTACTGTATGGTGCGGTGCGAGCGAAAATCTGCTTAAAAAATTAAATTCCCTGCACAGAAGAGGGGCAAAGCTAATTGTTAATAACCCGTACCTGTCAACGTCAGAAAAGCTTAAAGCTGCTAGCTTACTTTCACTGCAGGAGCAGTTTGACTATAACATTGCAGTGTTAATGTACAAGGCACTCCATGGGCTAGCACCACCATACTTGAATGCATTCATAACCGAGGCTCCTGAGAGATACGGATCAGATAAATATCTACTACCAAGGACCCGTGTAGATCTATATAAAACTAGTTTTGCCTTTGCTGGGCCGTCAAGATGGAACTCTCTTCCTTCGAATGTTAAAACTAGCAAATCTGTAAATATGTTTAAATCTTCTTTAAAAAAACCATCTAAACTGTTCTCTGTAAGTACACACCCGCGGTGACATAATCATGTGAATCTTACAGTTCTGTCTAATGTATACTATATTAATATTACTATATAATTATATTCACGTCATATTACATATTCATAGCATATAGTATTCATATTGTTTTACTTCGTATATTAGATTTTGTGTTTCGTGTGGCCGTGGTGCTTATGCTTATTTACTGTACATTTACATGTTATGCCTATATGAATTCATTATATTATGTTGGTTATATGCGTGCGGATGTGTTAGTGTGAATGTAAAGGGCACGTTGTAAGATTAGGCCCTTGGCTTAAAATGTTTACCCTTTATGTCAATAAAATGTTCTAAGTCTAAGTCTAAGTCTCTCTCTCTCTCTCTCTCTCTCTCTCTCTCTCTCTCTCTCTCTCTCTCTCTCTCTCTCTCTTTGTGTGGTCACGTGGGATGTTTGCTGAATGTTTTTGTCACGATTTTGATTAAATAGTCCAATGGTAGCAATGGGACATTTTTGTTTGCTGGCCTTGTTATAAACTGAATAATTATCGAAATGTTCTTCACCCCGATTTTCTCAACGATCAATACAGCCTGAAACTGTTGTGACAATGTATCTCAGTTGCTAGGGAAAACACACACATACACAAAGACGAATGAAAAGGGAACGACATTAATGCAATTTTGCTAAGTCACCTTGTATTCAGTCAGCAGCCTCGTCACTCAAGCATGAATAAAGGATATGGTGGAGGAAAGTATACAATGTGGGTCTGTTTTGGGTTCTAGCTTTTTGATGGCCGCAGGAGCGGTCATCTATTGCAATGGGTTCGGAGATCTGACATGTCTCGTTCTGTTACCGTTCTCACGAGATCAGTTACAGTTTTCTCTCTCTCTCTCTCTCTCTCTCTCTCTCTCTCTCTCTCTCTCTCTCTCTCTCTCTCTTCTCTCTCTCTCTCTCTGTGTATCAGTGTATATATGTCTTTGTCTGTGTCTCCCTCTGAGTCTCTCCGCTTCTGTCTTTCTATGTCTGTCTCTGTTTATGTGTGTGTGTGTGTGTGTGTGTGTGTGTGTGTGTGTGTGTGTGTGTGTGTGTGTGTGTCTCTCTCTCTCTCTCTCGCTCTCTCTCTCTCTCTCTCTCTCTCTCTCTCTCTCTCTCTCTCTCTCCCATCCGACTCCTGGCACACAGGTCAAAGCAGAGGTTAACATGAGTGCACGTGTACCTAGCAGGAGGGGGGTGATTCGGGTCAGAAGTGGGGTAAAGCACTTTGGTCTTCAGTCTTTGGGTTATAGCTTTCAGTGGAGAAGATGCCAACATGAAATTGCACTATGCTCTACTATTTATTGATGACCGCCCTCTTTCTTCCATTAGCTGAGGGCGGTGAACATGTGTCGTTGTTTGCCGTTCTCATGAAACATAAGTAATCAATTTATCCACTTGATTATATTCACAACAGGGACCTATCACTCTTCTTTGCATGTTTTTATGCCTACGGATTTTCAAATACTCTGCAACACATGTAACCCAAATTCAACATGTGCCCGTACAATACCGCTTTTTTATGAAAACATTGCTTCGGCCATGTTGATTTCAATCAAACAATTTTCTTGTCACTGTTGCACTTGGCAAATTGCGTAACTTGGCCTGTTTTATTTCAAGACGTCGAAATATCGAGGGGTCCGAGAAACAAGGTCATCGAGTCATCACGGCGTTCTGGGAAATCTGGTACATGGGGCCGGGTAGCTCAGTTGGTAGAGCACTGGACTTGTGATCCTAAGGTCACAGGTTCGAATCCCGGCAGAGACGGACACGGGTCAACTTCATGTGCAGACTCAGAGACGGTATCCATGTCCCAACCCCGTGTCACCACAGTGACACGTACAAGACCTCGGCCATTCGGCCAATCGTGCAGGTGGCTGGTTACACCTAAACACGCACACAGCTGGGTAGCGCGACTCTTTGCTGCTGCTAGCTTTCCACTGGGAGGAAGCGACCCGAATTTCCCAGCATTGGGATAAAAGAGTAAATGAAATGAAATGAAACCTGGAATCGTGCTGGGGCACAACGTGGCGGCAGCTCTCTCAGTTGAACTGTCAGCACGTGAAACACGCGTGTCCGAGAAACAAACGTATAATTAACGAATTTTAAAAGTACTCTTTACGTTCAAGTTTGGTTGATGACAGTAAACGCTTAGAAGAACGATTTTAGTACCAAACGGTATTAACAAGTACAAGAGCCTGTGCTGATGTCCGTTTCATGCTTCGTTGATTCGTGTACATTCTTCTTTTGATACAAAGTATATGTGATGCCAGGATCAATGAGTCACAACTCAGACACAATGAGTTTCAACTTCAGCAACAATGTGCTTGTGTTTGAAGGATACAGTCTGCCCTTCTCTATGCATGTTTATACACATTAGGCCCTTCAAGAAACTGCAAACATACGTCAGGTATAATCTATTGCGGCTCAGATTTTTCAGGAGTGCTTGTTCTGAATGAAGTCAATTACCTTCCTGGCGGATAACCTTAACATGTCGATTTCCAACAATGCAGAAAAACGAACACCACCGCCTGCAGTGCATAGAAGTCACCAGAACTGTGTTTTCCTCAAAGCAGCGATATCAAACAACTTTCTGTGAGGTATCCAGGCGACCGATATTTCATGCGACGTCACTCATCGAATATCCAGGTGTAATTACTAGAGCTTCAGCCATACTCGACTGGGGGTCTACTTTATGTTTGTCATTGCCCGGATTTTTTTGTCTGTGTCATAAGTCTGATTCAAACAACTTGTCCCCCTTTCCCTCCCCCCTCTCACCCTCTCTCCTCCTCTCATCCTCTCCCTCCCCTCCCCCTTTTGCACCATATTGATGAAGGTTTCACCGCCGTGCATGTCTTTGTACCATCCTGGCAGAAGACCACATTCGGGGATAAACCATACTTGGTTAGGAGTATACTCTATATTTTACACAGTCCATGGATGTATTTACTATGCGTCTGATTTGACCATCCTGTTGATGGACCCCCCCCCCCCCCCCCCCCCGCCATGTTCTCGGACCATCACTCGAAGAAGGATGTAGGTGTGTGTCCTTGCACCATCCTGTCCTTAGACCACGCGTTCTTGTTCGCGTTCTGGAAGAAGGGTGCATGTTTCACTTCCGTGTGTGTATTCTTCCAGCCCATCACCTGACCCCAGCAGGGGAATCAACCAGCTGGGGTGTGCTCAGTATTTTCCACACTTCGAATTTTGTTTTATTATGTCACAAGTCTGTTCTAGCCATCGGTTCAGTAACCTGACCCACCCCCCACGTTCTTGTCACATATTTGAGAGATAGATAAAGGTTTCACTAACATGCGTGATCCATTACCACCCAGTCGCAAGACCACACTGGGGGAGAAACCATGCCCAGCTGGGGGTGCACTCAATGTTATCTAACGGCCGAATTTTGTTTTACTGTGTCACATGTCTGATTCGACCATCGGCTCAGTACCCCCCCCCTTCCTCCACACACACACGCACCATCACACTCGTTGTTGGACGCTTTTTGGAAGAGGATGCAGGCTTGATTCTCCGTGTGTGTTGTGTGTATTTAACCACCATGTCACAGGACAGCACTGGGGGGTCAACCATGCCCAGCTGGGAATGCACTCAATATTTTTCCCAAGTCAAAACGGTGTCACAATTCTGATTCAGCAATCCGGTCAGTAACCCCTATCCCCTCTCAGCCCCCCCCCTCCCCCCTCCCGCCGCACATTCTTGTATACGGTTTTGGAAGAAGGCATAGGCTTCACCGCCGTGTGTGTTCCTGCCCCACCCTGTTACAGGGCTACACTGGGAGGGTCAACCATGCCCAGCTGGGGGTGTACTCAATATATTTCTTCAGTCCAAACTGTGTCACAAATCTGATTCAGCAATCCGGTCAATACCTCCCCCTCTCCACCCCACGTTCTTGTTTTTTACAAGACCATACTGAGGCATCAACCATGCCGACCGGGGAATGTACTCAACATTTGTCGAACGGTGCATAGACCAAATAGCCTGGACCGCCAACTCGTCACGTGACCCTTCGAGGTTACGACGCTCGACTTTCAGGGGCGCTTAGCGTCCGGTTTGAAAGGCCAGCGATTCGAAGACAGTGAAAAGAAAGCACGCTCCAGTTATTTGTGACAATGGGAGGTCACAATGAACTGGATTTTCCAAAACTCCAAACTAAACTTAACAAAACTCATCGAAAAACATGTTCCATATGCACTTTAGCTGAGTTTATTTTAGCATTTTCAGAACTTACCTCGGCAACTTCGTCCATGTTTACAATCGACACCGGATATGACATCCCCCTGATTTCTGAAAGGCCATGTAAGCGTAGGTTCCTAAATGCGAGAGGCCGCTACCTCGTAATAGAGAGAAAGAGCGGAGAGAGAGCGGTCCAGGATAAATGGTCTACGAACGGTGTCACAAGTATGACTCAGAAATCCGGTCAGTACCCGCCACCCCCCCCCCCCCCCGGCCACCCCCCACTTTCTTGTACGCTTTATGGAAGAAGGATGCAGGTTTTCCCTCCACGTGTGTTTTTACCACCCAGTCACATGAAGACAACATGCACCAGGGGAGCAACCATGCCCAGGTGGGGCCGGGTGAACTCGATATCTTGAACACTTCGAAATTGGTTTTACTGAGGAACAAATCTGAGTCAGCCATCGGTTCAGTAACCCCCTCCTCCACCCCCACCTGTTCTGGGACCACAACGTCTTAGGGGACCCCTTTCCAAGGGGGATGCAAGTTTTAATTTGTCATCAGACGACCACCTCGTCGAAATACCAACGTGTCCTCATGTCACCCTGCCACACGACCGCTGAAGTCTGTGCACCTTGTTTGGACAATGATTTTTAGGGACGAAGGATGTGCGTGTGTGAGTGTGTGAGTGTGTGTGTGTGTGTGCGGGGGGGGGGGGGGTATGTGTGTGTGTGTCTGTGTGTGTGCATGTGTAGAGGAAAGTTGAATGTTTCACTTTGTCGTTAGACCAAAGTGTTGAAAAACCACCGTGTCCTTGCATCACGCTTTCACAAAACCACATTGTCCATGCACGCTTGGCGGGGTTGTGGAAAGGGTTGTGTATGGAAAGGTATCATGTGTATAAAGAAGAGCAAAAACCAGCACGAACAGAAACCATATTCAGTCGCAAACAGGACATGTAACTTGGACGCTTAGACAATTTACGAAATGGGCTACTGTCATGTACATAAAGAGAGAGAGAGAGAGAGAGAGAGAGAGAGAGAGAGAGAGAGAGAGAGAGAGAGAGAGAGAGAGACAGACAGACAGACAGACAGACAGAGACAGACAAACAGACAAACACAGAATGCGCCACTGCCATGTGAGCCATATCTCCGTGACTGGTCTATATAATGGGAATTACTAGTTTCACTGAATTTTGTGACACTGAAGTTTTTGTGACACTGAATTTTGTCAACTCTGAGGAAACTATCCGTATATATGCTAAAGTGGGGCCTGTGTGTGCGTAACAGACCTCAAAATAGCTAATTCAATTTATCGGCACTGGAGTTTGCAAGAAATTAAGACTTCTTGAGCATAATAGTGCTTTGGTTTTCATGGGACACACAGACAGACAGATAGACAGGCAAACCGACCGACCGACCGACCGACAGAGAGCACTAGACAACGGAATTAGTGACAGACAGACAGACAGACAGACAGACAGACATGCAGACAGGCAAACCGACCGACCGACCGACAGAGAGCACTACAGACAACGGAATTAGCGATTTTTCAGAGTAATCAGCGAATCTGAAAACTAATTTATAAGCAGTGAGACAACCAGACGTGAAAGTTAGAATGATAGAAAAATACAATTTCTTGTAGCAAAGCCTCTAAGTTATAGATTCATTTGACATGTTTTCTCCGAAGACGTAGCACGGCGGCCCCATTTGGCAAGATGATTGTATTCCCCATTTGGATTAGGCCTAAAAAAAAGAATAGGTGTGGTTACGGTAACCCGACCTACCCTTTTTGTAGGGGCCGACCCTATAACTTTTTTTTACATTTGTCAAAACAAAAAACAAACAAAAAACGAGTGCAGAAAACGCAATGAAAGCGAAAGCGCTCGAGTCGCACACTTATTTCCCTGTCAAGTAGGTTTAATTTGTACACATTAGAAAAAAAAGTTTAAAAAAAAAGTGATTGCCTACCTTCCTACCCTATTTTTTGGGCTATGTTACCTTAACCACACCTATTTTTATTTGGCCTTACAGGGTCAACGTGTCTTTATCACATAGAGCCCTGTGATTGTCAAGGGCAAGCCTGTTAACAACATGTTCATCTTGGACCTAAATAAATTAAAAAAAATAATTGTAGGTGTTTGGAACGTGTAATTACTGACAAAACAAAACGTTACAATTATAATTTGAGACGTTTTGTTTTGTTTTGTCAATAGTTAATGTTCCAATGACCTGGCGTTCACTCAGTTAACTAACTCTTTATTTTCGTTCATGATTTTGCGTTTAATCACAAGCGTTGCTCCTCATGTGAATAGAGACTCGCCATCATTTCTCATTTCTCATTTCTCATTACTTTATTGTCTCATCGCTGGGAAATTCGGGTCGCTTCCTCCCAGTGGAAAGCTAGCAGCAACGGAGTCGCGCTACCCAGGTGTCTGCGTGTTTAGGTGTATTCAGCCACCTGCACTTATGGCAGAATGACCAAGGTCTTTTACGTGCCATTGTTATGACACGGGGGTGGGACATGGCTTCCGTCTCTGGGTCTGCACATAAAGTTGACCCGTGTCCTTCCCGGCCCGAATTCGAACCTGCGACCTTTCGATCACAAGTCCAGTGCTCTACCAACTGAGCTACCGGGCCCCCATTTGTCAACCAGCAGTGGGGTGTAGCTATCTATGAGCCCACAAGGTCAAGGGCGTTTTTGTGAGTGATAATGGTCGGTTTGTCTCTTTCCTTCTAGTTCTAAAAGGAATGGGAAATATTTTGGGTGGGAGGTTTAAACATCATTTGAAACTTCTGTTTTCAGGTTTAACGTTAGCGGTTGAGATTCTTTCCTCGTTGATTAACTGCCTTTTGCAGGTAACGCCTTTATTTTTAAAGAGGAAATTTCAGATAGTCTTGTACTTTGAACTACGCAGCCTTAATAGCGGGCAATGGTCAAGAAGTGTCTTGTATGTTTGTGTGTATGTGCGTGTGTGTGTGTGTTTGTGTGTGTGTGTATGTGTGTGCGTGTATGTGTGCGTGTGTGTGTGTGTGTGTGTGATCTTTGTGCACGTGCCGACACGCATGGCTGCATTTCTGTGACCACTGACATTACGATTGACACGCCTTCTTCCTCATACACAGGTGGTGTGGGTAACCATTAAAACAACATTAAGATGTTTTAGCCTGGGAATGACAAAATTAATGTGAGATAAAAAAAATGAATAGACATGTTTGTTTTGTACGCATATGGTGCTTCGCCAAAATGTTCTGCTTCCTTGTTTGCTGTTTACGTGCTTTCAGGTTAACCCAGTCACGTGATTTATAGTGAAATGACACGCCTATTGACTTGTACATACTCTCTGTCTCTCTCTCTCTCTCTCTCTCTGTCTGTCTCTCTCTCTCTGTCTCTCTCTCTCTCTCTCTCTCTCTCTCTCTCTCTCTCTCCGAGTTTAGATTTTCTTTTCTTGCTCGCTGGTTCTATGGCGCTCTGGCTCATTACTCATCACGTCAGAGTAAGAACAATTCATCGTCACAAGTTGAAGTCGGCATTGAATGTGTTTTTGCCGATTCACCCGTTTATCCCATGCATTTTGGAAGTGAAGATTGAGTGGAGTTGGGTGGGGTGGGTGGTGTGGGGGGTAGGATGAAGTGTTGTGGTGGGGGCGGGGCTGTGGCAAGGATAGAGGTAAGTGTGGAGGGTTATAGTGACCTAATTGATGTTCTTAGGCCTAAAAAAAAATAGGTGTGGTTACCGTAACCCGACCTACCCTATTTTTAGGGGCCGACCCTATAACTTTTTATTACATTTGTCAAAAAACACACACAAAAAACGAGTGCAGAAAACGCAATGAAAGCGAAAGCGCTCGAGTCGCACACTTATTTTCTTGTCAAGTAGGTTTAATTTGTACACATTAGAAAAAAAAGTTTAAAAAAAAGTGATTGCCTACCTTCCTACCCTATTTTTTTTTTGGCTATGTTACCGTAACCACACCTATTTTTTTTTTTGTGTGCCTTAAAGTGACATTGGTGAAGGGCTGACTTTGCATGTGGAGAAGGCGGTGCATGCAGTGGGGTGGAGGGGAGTGTTTAAGGGGCTCCGCTCACATATGTAACTTCAGCAGGACTGACGACGCACTGCAGATTATCCCAGCCCGCTACACGTTGTATGAAAGGAAAACAGGCCAAGTATTCGTCCTAATCCCTTTCGCGGCATAAATATTATGCAGTTCGTCGTCTGTGCCGCTGACTCTGCGCAGGTATATTCTGCCCATATGTAACTTCAGCAGGACAGACGACGCACTGCAGATTATCCCAGCCCCCTACACGTTGCATGAAAAGAAAACAGGCCAAGTACTCGTCATAATCCCCATCGCAGCATCAATATTATGCAGTTCGTCGTCTGTGCCGCTGACTCTGCGCAGGTATATTCTGCCCATATGTAACTTCAGCAGGACAGACGACGCACTGCAGATTATCCCAGCCCGCTACACGTTGCGTGAAAGGAAAACAGGCCAAGTATTCGTCATAATCCCTTTCGCAGCATAAATAATATGCAGTGCGTCGTCTGTGCCGCTGACTCTGCGCAGGTATATTCTGCCCTTAATTGATGTTCTTAAAGGGACATTGGTGAAGGGTGGATTTTGCACGTGGAGAAGGCGGTGAGGTGGGGTGGAGTGGAGTGTTATCCGGGTGGCTGCGCTGTTCCTCAAGTGTATGACATAGGTGCTTGAGGCAATAATTCTTTTGATAAAAAGTATACCAAACACTGCTGCATGCATGGCCAGCTGCATATAATCTAAAGAATTTCTGTCGCCTGTTCCTTGAAGAAATCAGGTAATCCCCGTCTGTCCCTTCCTCGTGTGTGCTTGTGTGTGTGTGTGTGTGTGTGTGTGTGCTAATGAGTCACACATTTCTTAAAATTATGGAGACTTTTTGAAGAAACGATAGTGTGTGACTATATGCATGCTCATTGTCCTGTAATCTCCTAACGAACTGGCACGTTAAGTCTGAGGCACTTGGCTTTTTTTAAAAAATTTTAAACCAACTAACTTGTTGTTGTTGCGTCTGACACTCACAATCCGATGTTTAAAATTTAGATTAACTTCAGATAAGTTGCACTAATGAGCTGTTTATTAATATGCCTGTTATATCGCTCAGAATTAAGATACGAAACAAAGTATTTCAATCGCAAAATCACAGTGGTATAGTTGTTTTGTATCCATTTTGAGAACAAATACAGATAAAAACAACAACACAGTTTTGGTAATAAAGTAGAGACGGGGGCTGTGGCGTGGTGGTAAGACGTCGACCTGGCGGCCGCCTGGTGGGTTAAGTGTGAAGATTTTTCCGATCTCCCAGGTCAACTTATGTGCAGACCTGCTAGTGACTTAGCCCCCTTCGTGTGTACACGCAAAGCACAAGATCAAGTGCGCACGGAAAAGATCCTGTAATCCAGGTCGGAGTTCGGTGGGTTATGGAAACACGAAAATACCCAGCATGCTTCCTCCGAAAGCGGCGTATGGCTGCCTAAATGGCGGGGTCAGTAAAAACGGTCATACACGTAATAATCCACTCGTGCAAAAACACGAGTGTACGTGGGAGTTTCAGCCCACGAACGCAGAAGAAGAAGAAGGTAATAAAGTAGAACATTCGAATGAGCTATACAGTAATGAACAACGTACACCATGAGCACTGACTCGGTAACAACCTTTTCTTCTTTTCCGAATACTTGGATTCAATTCATTTGCCGTATAAAATTTCATTTCACACGGCATCACTGCAGAGCGCCTAGAACTGTACCCACGGAATATGCGCGATATAAGCCTCATTGATTGATTGATTGATTGCACGATATCAACCTTCCACTGCAAGGCGAAACCAAATGCCTGGTATAAGCTGCATGCAGACACACGTGTATATATATATATATATATATATATATATATATATATATATATATATCCCATGACCTCCCTTCTTTGTCTCTGTTACTTCAGTATGGGTATATATGTTGTATTTTTATAGCTCAATAAATACATCATGGACTCCAAAAAATATATGATAGTGCAGATTCCGATTTGGGCAAAGGACTACTTTCCTCCCGACCTTTGACCTCGCGCCGAACAATGTGACACATTTGTATGAAGTTCTAAAATCGTATTGCACGGCTCAGAAAACCATATCAGTTGCACGCAAAAATGAATCTCAGAACTGATCTGATGTATGAGATGCAATAAGCAAAAGTTTCTTTCATTATGAAAGCAATGCAGGTCGAAAAAAACGAACATTCAACTTACAAGATAACCAGATGCTAGCGAACCAAAACAAAAACACGAGTACCCTCCCCTTGCATCGTTAGCAGACGACTTTTGAGAATCTGTCGGTAGTGTGTTTTGGTGTGCGCCTTCAGCTATCAAACATCGGCTGTTTCACGTGTTTTGCGAGCAAGTCTACTCTTTTGCCTGGCTCTGCAGTAAGTCCACATATTTTTCCGTAATCCAGTCATATTCCTTCAAAATGCAATCAATCGGCGGTGACAGACGTGTCGGTCGCGTTTTCCTCACCGCACCCATACCAGTTTAAGTTCATCCATGCAAACACACTCGCAAAACAGTTTATCACGTAGATACATTTCAAATAGGGAGCAAATGGTTAAATCTAAACCTACATATTTGTTCCCTAAAATTTGCTTCTCTGTCAATAAGCCTAATTACACACGTTCGAGAAAAACAACGTGGAATCGATTCTGAATCGAGTAAGCCAAATGGGTACCGCCCAAACCCGTTTCGCCGTGCCGACCTGAAACGCAAAACAAAAGAATTGTGCGCTTCAACTAAATTAATTTCTATTCGACTTCATTACTTTCTTGCAACTTATGAACCTTTACTTAAAGCTTTTAAATGGTCTGAAAGTAGTGTTACCGCGTACTTATCGATGCACTCATTCGTTTTATTTTTTCAGCGACGGTCACTTAGTTTAAGGTTGCAAAAGGGCAAGTCTCGCTGGCAACAGTTTTACCCTGCACAGATCGCAACAGTGCCGCTAGTAGTCTACACTTTGTGTTTGATGGTAGAATGGGATATACAGATTACAACACTCGTGGTTTTTTATATGGCTTGTATTTCAGTCAAGACCCAGCGGGAATATCAGCGTGATCCACTCGCCACAGGCTCGTGGATCCCTATGATATTCATCCGCTGGGTCTGGACTGAAATACAAGCTATATAAAAAACCACTCGTGTTGTAACCTATACATATATATATCTATCTATATATATATACATGTTTGCTTCAGAAGTCTCTGAGTCTGTGATTGACTAACTTGTGATACCGGCGGGAAAATACTTCAAAGCATATGTAAGCATATAGTGTGCTTTGAAGTTGTTTCGAAATCCACATGTGTATGTTGTCTTCCTTCGCCTTCTGGTTGCAGTGTGCACGTGCTTGGTGATACGTGTGTGTGTGTGTGTGCCATCTGGTGGATAATATTGTCATGTGCGCAGCTTTGGAAGTTTCAAAGCTGTGTGCGCGCGCGCGCGCGCGCGCGCGTGTGTGTGTGTGTGTGTGTGCATGTGTTTCTGTCAGTCTGTCTCACCGTTTTACATTGACATCGGTATACTCTCTGCCTTATCTGCCTGTAGTGGAATGCCCGTACTAGATATATAATTATTATGTGCCATCTGGTGGAACTATATTATAGGAAGTTTCAAAGCTCTGTGTGTGCGTGTTTGCCTTTATTGTGTGCAAATGTGAGCTAAAACGGTACTTTTGCAACGTAATGTCAGGATTTTCTGTTCTTCAGATTATTCAAAGTTGACGAAATGTTTAAAAACTCTAGTGGGATGCACACGAAAATGTTTTGTCAACGTAGAGGAAGGAGGAAAAATCGAAAGGAGAAATAAAACCACACACACACACACACACACACATACGTGTATAAGGTCACAAATGAGGACTTGCTAATACACACATTCACACAACGGATAGTGCGTTTGTAGTGCACTTGCACTACAACGGCACTGGGCGCAGTGCCTTTGTAGTGCACTTGCACTACAACGGCACTGAGTGCAGTACTCGCTCCGGCATCGACGAATTTTACACTAAAAAAGGCACAAAATTTGACCTATTTCGTCGCCTATAGAGGACGGAAAGAATGTCATTTTGAACATTGTTATGACATTCTTTCCGTCAAATTGAGGCATGTACTTTCAGGAAATATAGTTGAAAAAAATGGGGAATTTTTTGGCATCCCCATTTTTTTCAAATTCTCCATTTGTTACCAAGTGTGTACAGATTTTTTCCTCATTTGTATAGATGTACACGCCCCCCCCCCCCACACACACACACACACACACACACACACACACACACACACACACACACCACACACACACACACACACACAAACGATCAATATGGAGATGTCAGTGCTATTAATATCGATACCTGAGTCAGACATTTTAAACGCATTCTTGGGCTCATGCTCATAATTCCTCTTTTTTCCTGCGTTCTTTTTTGTAATGAAGTTGAAGTTCTGTGCAGTCCAGTTAGCTCACATGAGGAAAACTGCAACAAATGCTTGAATAGACCGCAGGCGTATTGAGCGATTTTAGCGCTATTATAGCATTACAAAGACTAATAATAATAATAATAATAATAATAATAAATGAGCATTTATATAGCGCAACATCATAACTTTACAATTATGCTCTTTGCGCTTGACACATTTAAAATTCAAACACAGTTATACAAGCATTTACATCTACATTCATAGTCAGCAACGCTTGATTAAAAGCATACACCATCAAACATACATTACAACAGATTCTTCCACTAATTAAGTAATAAAAACATGAATAAAATAGGTAGTAAAAACAAGGAAATACCAGCTGAATACCCTTAATCAAACAGAACATGTTATTAATACTGAAAAACAGCCCTAAATGTGTATACACATTATATATCACATTATCACTAAAACAACAAATACACTACATGTAGCCTACTGATGGACTGAGAAAAACAAAATCAGGGGTTGTATTTCTTGAAGAGGTGCGTTTTAAGTGCTCGTTTGAATGCTTGGGGTGACTGAGAGTGGCGGATGTGAAAGGGGAGAGAATTCCAGTGTGTGGGTGCGCAGAAAGTAAAAGTGCGTTGTCCGTATGTTTTGGTTTTGGTGTGTGGAATGGTGAGGATGCGACAGTCAGAAGAGGCACGGAGTTGTCTTGCTGGAGAATAGACGGTGAGGAGTTCAGAGAAGTAAGCAGTCGTAATATCAGCCTTTAAAACACTCATCCTCTGTTTGTAACTTTACACATACTCTGTGACAAAAAAACAACTATTTACGTGGGGGAGGGGGAGGTGTGTACAAGGGAGAGGGGAGGGGGGATTGAGTTCTCAAAGCACTACTGAGTCTTGTCATTCCTTGTGAAAACTGGACACCTGGCATACTTTGATGATATCTTCAAGTGCTTATACCGGTGGAAACTGGAAACGTTGCACGATTTGACGAAAAGCTTACATTTCCTATTCCCGTGGTGAAAACTGGACAAGTGGCATAGTCGGAGATTTTCGAGAGAAATCCCTTTGAAACTTCCCACTGATTCGCACATCCGGATTCATAATTTAACACACAACTTTCACAGGTGTATTCTGCAAATCCTTTGAGCAGAATCGATGGATGGAACTCTGAGGTTAAACCCGGAATGTTAATTGTGTCAGTCTTTTTGACTGCTGTAACGCACGTGACGTTTTGCATCGGTATCTAGGAATCCGCCACAACAAAGCTAATTGTCCCGGTCTGGAATCTAGGTCACGGAAAACCCGTTGCCTCTCTCGTTAGTATTGTAAATCTCTGAGTTCATAAACATGGGTATACGCACTGAAGACAGTAAAGGTAAACACCCACAAGCAAGAGATAGAACAAGAAAGAATGAAGAAAAATAGAAACAAGTCGCGTAAGGCGAAATTACTACATTTAGTCAAGCTGTCGAACTCACGGGATGAAACTGAACGCACTGTATTTTTTCACCAAGACAGTACAGCTTCGTCAATCCCCGCGAGAAGGAAATCGCTCACCTTCCACGTGCAAAACGTAGTGATATT
>NW_027126781.1:50509-68009 GCF_037325665.1 Littorina saxatilis | reverse complement strand
TTCGTCCACGTCAACTCTGTGAATTCTCGGCCTCACGGACAGACATCTCTATGGGCATCGATTCTCACAACTGGAAATCCCTCAAACCAGGTCACACACACGCACGTACAATCGTGCGCCCCCAACCATGGAGAGAAAATATCGTTGGCGTCAAAACTGTGAATTCCAGACCTAGCGGATCGATATGTTGTGGCTGACGACCACAGCTCGCATTGATCATTGACAAACTCGTGAGGGGAATCCCCTAGAAGTTCTGCTTCACCCTTCTCTCATTGTTTCCTGCTTGAGTGAACGGCATGAGGTTCTGACTGTGCCCATACCTGTACCATGCAATGATAACGATGCATTACTATCACAGGGGAAATCTTTGTTCCAGGTGGAAAATGACTGTGAGCGGGTAATACCTGTATAGTAAGCACTCATGCGCAGCGAGTTTGGTTGTTTGTGACTAGGATACATGACTTTTCCTGCAAGAATGTTGGAACAGCAGCTGTCGCTAAGGGGAGGGGCGCTGCTACAGAGAGAGAGAGAGAGAGAGAGAGAGAGAGAGAGAGAGAGAGAGAGAGAGAGAGAGAGAGACAGAGAATAAGAGAGAGAGAGTAAGAGAGAGAGAGATCAATCAATCAATCAATGAGTCTTATATCGCGCATATTCCGTGGGTACAGTTCTAGGCGCTCTGCAGTGATGCCGTGTGAGATGAAATTTTATACGGCCAGTAGATTGCAGCCATTTCGGCGCATATTTACCTTTCACGGCCTATTATTCCAAGTCACACGGGTATAGGTAGACAATTATTAACTGTGCCTAAGCAATTTTGCCAGGAAAGACCCTTTTGTCAATCGTGGGATCCTTAACGTGCACACCCAATGTAGTGTAGAGAGAGATGATGATGATGATAATTAGTTTTAACGTCCTCTTAGAACCATTTGGCCTATCTTGGGACAGGTAGAGTTAATATGCTTTATGTGGGGACAAGACACTGGACAAACATGCAAACAGAGAACACATATGATCGTGTTATATATCTGGAGGTCTGTTGTTGCGATATTTCGAAATGGGGATGGAAGTAATGATTGTGTACGCGGAATGTGGTTGGACTGAAGCAGTTTTGTAGGCTTATTTGCTTTTTATGTATGTAGGATATGTTTATATGTGTGGCTGAATAAGTTATAAAAATTAAAACATTAAAATAAAAATTAAAAAAAATTTAAAAAATCTCAATTCATTTTTAGCCAAAGGAAAATATTGAAGCAACTTGCTAAAAAATATATCAGAATGGGGAACTTAAGTTCAGGAAGGAGGGCAGTATGTGCTTAAGCCTTGTTTGATCAATTGAGTATAGCTATGCTTTGTGTTTTAGACGCTTTAGTTGTTGCGCGTGGGAGGGGAGGGGGGGGGGGTAAGGGGTCGGTGGGAGAGAGGATTGAGGGGTGGGAAGGAGGAAAGGGGATGAGGTTTTCAGAACAGATGTCCTATTTCAGCCTTATATATTGAGAGACACAGGGTGTATGCTGGCTTCCATTGAAGCGTGCAATGTTTATCTAAAAACTCATGGGGAGAGAGAGAGCGAAAGAGAAAGAGAGAGAGAGAGAGAGAGAGAGAGAGAGAGAGAGAGAGAGAGAGAGAGAGAGAGAGAGAGAGAGAGAGAGAGAGAGAGAGAGAGAGAGAGAGAGAGAGAGAGAGAGAGAGAGAGAGAGAGAGAGAGAGAGAGAGAGAGAGAGAGAGAGAGAGAGAGAGACATGTTGTTTGTCCCATAAAAGCGATCACGCAGTTCAAACGATGCTGTGAATTATTAATCGGCAGTGGAATTCCCCATTAGTGTTTATCGCAGGTGGAAACCCCAACAAGCTGCTGCAACCTGTATACACGGAGGACTGCACGAACAACATAATCCACACGTGTTGACAACACAACCGGATGAGAACCATGAACCAGGTAACAAACCAGGAAACATAGAAAAAACAAAAACAAGAAGAAAAAACCCAAGAAAGGTAGGTTGTTGGAACGGTTGTTATTGACAAAACAATACATTCACAAATATATCGACCCAACGGTCTTTTAAGTGCACAGACAAACAATAACGAAAACTTATCAGGCTGATTTTTTCTTCCGCCTGCCACGAAGCCGCAAGCGAATGAATGATTGATTTTTTCAAAAACAAGAAAGAAAGAAAGAAAGAAAGAAAGAAAGAAAAACAGAAAGAGAGGAAGAAAGAAAGAATGGATACAGAAATGAACACTAATCATCATAATGTTGGCAATAAACCTAGATCTGTACAAGGCAACACAGAAAAGAGAAGAAAGGAAGTGGAACAACAATGATAGAAAGAGCACAGATCATCAGATGTAGAAGAGCATCATGTTTGCAACACATCTGGATCAGAACCAGGCAACACAACAAAGAAAAGAAAAAAAACAAAGCAAGAGAGAATATGTATACAACAGAGAGAAAGATAATCTTCATTTTTAGACAACAAACTCAGACTAGTATCCGGCAACAAAGAAACAGACAACGAATGTAAGAAAGAAAGAGAGTTAAAAAAAAGAACGACAGAAAGAAACGAAACAAAACAAGAATGAACAAAAAGAAGAAAGATAGAATAATCAGCAGTTGAATTCCCCACTGTTTATCGCATGTATACATACACCTACAGCTACCTGTATCAAAATCCCGTGTGAATGTAGATAAGAAATGCAGGACCACAATGGATGCATTTTTTGGTGTCATTGTGCATTCAGTATACAGGTAAACTAGTTGTCATTTTCATAGAAGTCGATGGCCCTTTCGTTTTCTGGTAACCAAAAGTGTGTGCTATCTCAGGATTGCCAAATGGTTTTCCCCACTTCCTTGGCTGTAATTATCGATCGTTTACTAGGAATTATGTGGTGATGAAAACCAGTGCACGCATACACGCACAAACAGAGATACTTCGTTCGACACACTGACAAACAAAAGACAACAAAGACAGACAGACAGACAGACGGGCAGACAGGCAGACAGACAGACAGACAGACAGACAGGCAGACAGGCAGACAGACAGACAAACAGACGTCTTTCTTTGTGTGTGTGAGTGTGTGTGTGTGTGTGTGTGTGTGCGCGTGTGCGTGCGTGCGTGTGTTTGTGTGTGTCTCTCTCTCTCTGTTTGTCTCTTGCTCTTTCTCTCTCTCATTCTTTCTGTGCTCCTTGCATTCACTCCCCCCCCCCCCCCCAAAAAACAAAAAAAAAACCCAACTCCCCTCCTGCCTGTATTAACAAAAAGAACCTTTCAGACTTCGTGAACACAACACTAATACTATATCTTGCACGGGTCAGTTGAATATAAAGATTAACATTCTGCATTGGAGCCCACGGAAGCCAAAAACGCAAACATATATAATTCCTTAAAGATACCTTACTTCCCATAAACGAGTACGTGTATCTCTACAGGCCAGCGGAGACTTTTACAGCGGATAGGAGCATCTGGAAAACGAAATTAATTTATCAAAAGATCCCCACATTCCACAGAGAGCACGCATGCTTTTGGGCATCTCCCCCATCTGACCAAGGGGAGGGATGGTCGAATCTCAGGTAAAAGTCTGGCCAGCTGGCGCTCACCTATGTAACTTCAGCAGGACAGACGACGCACTGCAGATTATCCCAGCCCGCTACACGTTGCGTGAAAGGAAAACAGGCCAAGTACTCGTCATAATCTGGGTGGACTGGGTGGCCGGGTGGTAACGCACTTGCGCTCGGAAGCGAGAGGTTGCGTGTTCGACCCTGGGTCAGGCCGCAATTTTCTCCCCCCTTTCCTAACCTAGGTGGTGGGTTCAAGTGCTAGTCTTTCGGATGAGACGAAAAACCGAGGTCCCTTCGTGTACACTACATTGGGGTGTGCACGTTAAAGATCCCACGATTGACAAAAGGGTCTTTCCTGGCAAAATTGTATAGGCATAGATAAAAATGTCCACCAAATACCCGTTTGACTTGGAATAAAGGCCGTGAAAGGTGAATGCTCGCCTGAGCTTTACTGGCCGATGTGAATGCGTTATATATTGTGTGTAAAAAATGTCTGTTTGTCTGTCTGTCTGTAAAAAATTCCATTTCAAACGGCAGAAATTAATATGTAAGCGCCTAGGGCTATATCTAGATTAGGCGCATAAAAATGATCACAAAAATAATAATAATAATCTGGGTGGACTGGGTGGCCGGGTGGTAACGCACTTGCGCTCGGAAGCGAGAGGGCGTTAGCAATTTTCTCCCCCCTTTCCTAACCTAGGTGGTGGGTTCAAGTGCTAGTCTTTCGGATGAGACGAAAAACCGAGGTCCCTTCGTGTACACTACATTGGGGTGTGCACGTTAAAGATCCCACGATTGACAAAAGGGTATTTCCTGGCAAAATTGTATAGGCATAGATAAAAATGTCCACCAAAATACCCGTGTGACTTGGAATAATAGGCCGTGAAAAGTAGGATATGCGCCGAAATGGCTGCGATCTGCTGGCCGATGTGAATGCGTGATGTATTGTGTAAAAAAAAATCCATCTCACACGGCATGAATCCATCCCTGCGCCTTGAATATAATTATGCGCGATATAAATTGCATAAAAATTTTTTTTTTTTAAATAAAAAATATCCCTGCGCTTAGAACTGTACCCACGGAATACGCGCGATATAAGCCTCATATTGATGGATTGATTGATAATCCATATCGCAGCATCAGTAATATGCAGTGCGTCGTCTGTGCCGCTGAAACTACGCAAGGTATATTCTGCCCTTTACGAACACACATTACGGAAGCCATGTTGGCCCAGAACAGCTACCTCTCCAGAACATGCATCGTATATATCGCTGTCCAGAATGCAATGTGTTACAAAAATAATGTGTTCAATTTACAATAATGCAAAACGGGTTTCTTTAGAATGTGTAGTAGTTTCTTGGTTTAAACAACATTTTATTCAGAATTTCTTCGCATGAACAGTTCGAAACACACAGCTAGGACACGCACTCAAGCACATGCTTATATCACGTGACCAGAACAATACTAAATTACACACATTTTCGTAATGGTGGACATAACAACAGTAAACCAGAAGAACAAATTGAAAGAATGGGGATGGGGAACTAAATAGGAACAAAAGAATCTACAGAAGATAAAAAGAAAAGGGAGGGGGAGGGGGAAGAAAGTACTAACAACCACAAGGAGAGACTAGGACGAAAGCGCATAGGAAGAGAACATCAAGTCTAAGACATGCAACATGTAAATTCAAGTAAATGTAAGAATTTTTTTATGGAAGGCAGTAATTCGTTAACATATAAAATACGAGAGTAGTTTCTTGAAAGGGCAATATATTTCCAAGACGAGAAGCGTTCATCATCGATCATTGCCATCACAGGGTTTTTCCCTCCGTTTATTTTTCTGGTCTTCTTTATAGGACCTGAATAAAAGGTGCCGTTGAACAGGCTGTATAAAGTGTGTGAGGTTATCTGTGGCTATATTAAATGCACATGAGAGCATACATTTGAACTCAGATAAAAATATCCTTGATCGTCTGATTATTATGGAGGTTCTTATAGTGTATTAGTCGTATGCATGCATTCCCAATCCTAGATACTGGATTGAGGGAGCTGATCATAGAATGCGTTACTCTTCGTACCCCCCTTCCCTCACCTCCCCATCCCAACCCCTTCAAAACCACGCCGCCCACCCCGCACACACACACACTTCTCCGTCTTGCATTATTTGCTTTTGAAGTTTTGTGCCGGTACTTTGCTAGATAATGGATTCATTCTTCGGTGGAGTTTCATGTTTTAGTTTCTGGTTTCTGTCTCCGAGGGCTAGGTCATTATTCGCTTTCAGCTTTGGCGTTCTCAGCTTTTACTTTCCGGTCTTCTGCTCCTTCGATTCTATTTTCTGTTCACAGAGATATATAAACCGAGCTAAGTGTTCTGCAAACAACGAGTTCACTTCGACAATATTATTTATCGTTGTACACTTTTCTATAACAAAAAAGGCCTAGTAATACCGATAATAAAAGTATTTTCAGCGTCTGTTTTGTAAAGGCGGCGGGGGTCTTGTTTTTGTTTTTGTTTTTGTTTTTAGCAGGTGGCGGGTGTTTTGGAGTTTAGAGCGCAGATGTTGCCTAACCAACAGCGACATCGCTGTTGTAACATCAGCTTGTTCGCTGAGTCACATCTGCACGTGCGCGCGTGGATGAACGTGATCTGCAAACCCACGTTCACCATCCTCTGGGGAGTTCCATCGCTGGGTGGCAAATTCAGTTTCGAATACTTGGGATGTTTTTTTTGCATCTGTTATCGGGACAAGTCGTATTTACTAGCTATGGACGAAGTGCAGTTTGTATGTGTGTGTGTGTGTGTGTGTGTGTGTGTGTGTGTGTGTGTGTGTGTGTGTGTGTGTGTGTGTGTGTGTGTGTGTGTGTATGTGTGCGACAGAGAGAGAGAGAGAGAGAGAGAGAGAGAGAGAGAGAGAGAGAGAGAGAGAGAGAGAGAGAGAGAGAGAGGGGGTGACAGTGAGAAAGACAGACATACAGGTAGACTGACAGACAGACACACAGATATAAACACACAGTCAGACACACAGTCAGACACACAGATAGACAGACAGACACACAGACACACAGACAGACAGTCCAAGACAGACAGACTAACAGACAGAGACAGACACAGAGACAGACATACAGATGGAAAATAATGTTTCCTAAAAATCTGTTTGGTTTCAATAACCGTTTACTTCTTCTTCTTCTGCGTTCGTGGGCTGAAACTCCCACGTACACTCGTGTTTTTTGCACGAGTGGAATTTTACGTGTATGACCGTTTTTTACCCCGCCATTTAGGCAGCCATACGCCGTTTTCGGAGGAAGCATGCGGGGTATTTTCGTGTTTCTATAACCCACCGAACTCTGACATGGATTACAGGATCTTTTTCGTTGCGCGCTTGGTCTTGTGCTTGCGTGTACACACGGGGGGTGTTCGGACACCGAGGAGAGTCTGCACACAAAGTTGACTCTGAGAAATAAAATCTCTCGCCGAACGTGGGGACGAACTCACGCTGACAGCAGCCAACTGGATACAAATCCAGCGCGCTACCGACTGAGCTACATCCCCGCCCATAACCGTTTACTACACAGGCACAAGTTTTTGACAGATAGACAATAAAATCTCTGTAGATGTAGGGGAGATACATTGCCATTGTTTTGATTATGGAATGTGTTGAATCACTTCCTTCCGCAGTGAGAAGTGCTTTTTCCATATTTCAAGTGCTTGGCAGATGTTCTGTCCCTATATCAGTGTACGCGTGCGTTCAAGTGGATGCTGTTTTGAAATGTATAAAGCGAGACCTTCAATTGATAGTCGCTGTGTCAGGGGTTTGTGGTTGTTGATGGTTTGTTGTTTTGTTAAGTGTGTGTATGTGTGTGTGTGTGTTTGTGTGTGTATGTGCGTGTGTGTGTCACAGTGTGTGTGTGTGTGTGTGTGTGTGTGTGTGTGTGTGTGTGTGTGTGATTGTGAATGTGTGTCCCGTGTGCGGCGTGTGTGTATGTGTGTGTGTGTGAGTGTGTGAGTGTGTGTGTGTATGGGGGGGGTGTTCACGTGTGTGTGTGTGTGTGTGTGTGTGTGTGTGTGTGTGTGTGTGTGTGTGTGTGTGTGTGCTGTCTTGCTGGCTTTGTTTGTGAAACTTGGTGTCGTTGTGTACGGAAATGTTCAAAGCGGTTGATCTTTTGATTCCAACTTTCATAAATTCGCTGTCCTTAACTGAACCCAAAGTCAACTTCGGGAAGAAGTCTTTTCGCAAAAAGGTTCAGTGCCAAAGCTTCGTGTTGCCAGCTTTGTGAAGTAGACTTCGGAAAGGCGACTTTGCCCCATTAAGTTGAGGCTTTATTCCTAACCCTAACACAAGAATCTTCCACTGTGCATGCTATCACCCCCCGTACGCATCCCTGGGAAACGGACTGGTCAACCGGTCAATCCTACCGTTTTTGATTGCACCTAACAATCAAATCAAAGCTACTGCTTTTTCAATTATTCAACCCAGGTTAACCGGTTGCTGTGACCAAGTACTCGGTTGTTGTTGTTTTTTAATCCGTGTATTCCTGTTGCACTTTAGTTTTCGTGAATACAGATTTACAAAAGGTCTATGTCTTTACTATACTTGTCTGTTTTTCTGTGTTGTCTTTTATGTCAGTGTGTCGAACGAAGTAGCCTATCTCTCTGTGTGCGTATTTACGTTCACTAGTTTACATTCATCATATTATTCCTTGTAAACGATCGATAATAACAGCCAAGGAAGTGGGGAAACCCGTTTTGGAGTCCTACCCGCTTAGTCGCACAAAAGTTTTTGTTTCCAGAAAACGAAAGGGCCACCGACTTCCAGGAAGATGACAACTAGCCTACAAACTAAAAACAGAGAATGCTTCTAGATATGGGTTATATGATAATTCGAGTTTTACGCCCTCACGGCTTTTGATGAGATACACAAGTGTATATGCGCGTTTAGGTTGTATCAGCCATCTGCAGAATGACCGAGGTCTGTTAAGTGCCACTGTGGTGACACGGGAGTGGGACAAGGCTACCGTCTCTGGGTCTGCACATATATAAAGATGACCCGTGTCCGTCCAGGCCCGGAGCCTACCTGTACTGAATGCACATGCAGACACAGGCAACACAATATAGCTGTAGATGTCGGCTATAATTATTGCCATTGATTTTCCGTGTTGCATCTACAGTTATATACCAGCATGAATAAGTGACATATAGATTATAGAATGATAGAAAAGTCAATATGATAATTATAAGTATATTTATTTTCATTCATTTTCATTTTCATTTCTGTATTGTCCATCGCTGGGAAATTCGGGTGGCTTCCTACAAGTGTAAAGCTAGCAGCAACAGAGTCGCGCTATACCGAGGTGTGTCCTTGCACAAGTTTAGCTGCGATCAGCCACCTGCACTTCTGGCGGAAGGATCAAGGCCTTTTCCGTGGCACGGGGGTTGGACATGGATACTGTCTCTGAGTCTGCACAAGTCATAAAGTTCACCCGTGTTTGTACCGGCTCGAAGTCGAACCCGTGACCCGCGGATAAAAAAAAAGTGCATGAATAGTGCTGTACCCACTAAGCTACCGGAACCTAATTCATAATCTAGGTAGGGCAATCACTTTCCTCTTCGCCCCCAAAAGTACGCCCACCCCCTCCGTCTGTTTGTGCAGTTGCATTGAAGTCATCCGCAGAGCAGTCAGGTTTGTATGCATGGACACGATCCTATGCACAGATACTGCCTTTTCAGGATAACAGTTATAAAGAGTTCCACCGCCTACACTGATTAGTCACGCTGTGTGGAATGTAGGTATTGATTTCAGGTGATTGAATTGTCACTGCTGCATGGGCTGGGTACACAATCGATTTGTTACTTTCTCGGAAAGTAGGACAGAATGCACTTTTATGATTATTGTACCCGTGGCTTTTTGTTGCTGATAGTTTTCCACTGGGAGGAAGCGACCCGAATGTCCCAGCGATGGAACAATAATTAAAGTAATGAAAATGAAGAGAAAAAAAATGAAAAAAAGACAGACCGAACAATTGGGTTGGTCTACATACTCGAACAATTTTAAATCACAATCGTGACATCCCAACCATGCATGACACTGTTGTTAGCTCCGGGGGCTCACTGAACCATTACAGACATTAAAATCGTACCCGGAACACTATCGAGAACTTCTACGGCGACTAAATGTAAAAAAGATGGGATCCGATTTTACATTCTATTGTTACATTTAGTCAAGTTTTGACTAAATGTTTTAACATAGAGGGGGAATCGAGACGAGGGTCGTGGTGTATGTGTGTCTGTGTGTGTGTGTGTGTGTGTCTGTGCGTGTGTGTGTGTAGAGCGATTCAGAGCAAACTACTGGACCGATCTTTATGAAATTTTACATGAGAGTTCCTGGGTATGATATCCCCAGATATATTTTTCATTTTTTTGATAAATGTCTTTGATGACGTCATATCCGGCTTTTTGTAAAAGTTGAGGCGGCACTGTCACACCTTCATTTTTCAATAAAATTGATTGAAATTTTGGCCAAGCAATCTTCGACGAAGGCCGGACTTCGGTATTGCATTTCAGCATGGAGGCTTAAAAATTAATTAATGACTTTGGTCATTAAAATTCAGAAAATTGTAATTAAAATTATTTTTTTATAAAACGATTCAAAATTACTTTTATTTTATTTTTCATCATTTTCTGATTCCAAAAACATATAAATATGTTATATTCGGATTAAAAACAAGCTCTGAAAATTAAAAATATAAAAATTATGATTAAAATAAAATTTTCGAAATCGTTTTAAAAACAAATTCATCTTATTCCTTGTCGGTTGCTGATTCCAAAAACATATAGATATGATATGTTTGGATTAAAAACACGCCCAGAAAGTTAAAACAAAGAGAGGTACAGTAAAGCGTGCTATGCAGCACAGCGCAACCGCTACCGCGCTAAACAGGCTCGTCACTTTCACTGCCTTTTGCATTAGCGGCGGACTACGGTCATTGTAAAAAAATGCAGTGCGTTCAGTTTCATTCTGTGAGTTCCACAGCTTGACTAAATGTAGTAATTTCGCCTTACGCGACTTGTTTATGATTGTTGTGACTGACAAGAGGAGCGTCAGTTAAAGAGCAGTACGTATTTAAGTCTGTCTGCACTTTGAGATTTCTCGTCAGTGTTCGGTCGTTTTCTGGGTATCCACAAACGTGGGCGTTTTACTGTGTAGGCGAAAAGCTTGAATTTGAATGCAAGACTCTTGGCGGATTTCATGCAGTTGTCCCCCCAATGAGTCAGTGATATCGATGGTATCCAATGTTATATTTTATTTTATATGATTGTGTGACTGCGGCACACAAGGTTAAGCCTGTTAAGAACTATAGCCTGAGGAATATGATAGAAAAAAAGAATAGACAAAAAAGATGGGATCCGATTTTACATTTTATTTGTTATGATGTTGTGACTGACAAGTGGAGTGTCAGCCAACGGTAAGCAGAGTAAGTTTGTCTGCACTTTAAGGATATCTCGGCGGTGTCTGATCGTTTTTCCGGGTGTCCACCAACGAGGACTTTTAACTGTGAGCTATATAGTGTAGGCGAAACGCTTGAATTTCAATGCAAGACTCATGGTGGATTTCGTCATTTCTTGCAATCTCTATTAACGCATTGCGCTCTTGGCGCATTGCACTCTTGGGTGAATGAAGTTTCTCGCTGCGCAGAATAGGCTAATTTAAGTCCTGTGCGTGTGTGTGACAAGGCACACGCGTTAGTGTCGTCGAATACTCGTGATTGGAGAAAACACACACACACACACACACACCGCAAGTAAGTCAGCTAGAGAGAGAGAGAGAGAGAGAGAGAGAGAGAGAGAGAGAGAGAGAGAGAGAGAGAGAGAGAGAGAGAGAGAGAGAGAGAGAGAGAGAGAGAGAGAGAGAGAGAGAGAGAGAGAGAGAGAGAGGCAAAAACAGAGAGGAACACATCTCATTTGTTTCAATTTCAGTTTTTATTTACAAAATATCTTTCACAGATTCTTTTTCTCTCGTCCGCTCCATGAACATCACATATCCACAACTCCTTCGTCGCAAAATAACCATTTTTTTGCAAAAAAAATACATGTGTAAAAATCTGATTGAAAACATGTCATTTCTGGTGACTTTTTGTTTCGTGCAGAAATGACGTTTGATTGGCTTTTTGTGAATACACGTCACGTCACGTCACCCCCTTTTGTTTTTGGCACTCATTTACTTTCGAGACTCGTGAAATACTTCAAATCGCATTCACAATACCGTTGCATGCCCAAATACAATTGGCTGTGGGCAACAACAAAGAAAGATGAAAAGGTCACTATAAAGTTGAAATGTATTATCATGTTTTTATGGAATAGGGACATTTTACAGTGTGTGAAAAATGGGAAAAAAATGAATGACATGTAGAATGGGCCGCCTAAATCAGAAATGTTGCTCAATTAACTGTAATTTGCGAAAAAGAGCATTCGTTCAGTGATACCGGACAAGGTATACCATTATTGTCTTCAATGCGACGTACAGACGTGCAAGTTATCATCAGCATTACTGAACGTTTGGTATTATGACAAAATGTAACCGTTTTCAATGGATTCACACCAAATATAGAGCGACCAGGTGCCAGGAGGTATCAATCTGTCTTAGCCAAATACGTACATACAAATACAATTTCTTGCTTTAACCATCGAATGTGAATACATATATCAGTGTGCGATGTGGTATACAAAAGAACTGACTCCTGTGAAATCCTTTTGAAAATTCGCTCTTGCCATAATACACAGGACACTTTCTAAAAAGAAAGGAAATCTTCTAAACTGAGTCCTTCCGTCTATGGAATCAGCAAGGATGAACAATTATGGTCAGGAAATCAGAAACTCCGGAGTTAGACAATTATTTCCTGACAGAATCCCTGAACTGGTAACATATCCGAGACAGGAAAGTGTTTGAACAAAGGTAGGCTGTTCTGATTTTGAAAAATCTCAGTTTTCATCTCGGAATTGGCCAAAGTATACCTGTAAAGAAAGGACAACTGCAATGTAGGGACACATTTGGATAGTCCCAAGGGTGTCCTGCCGTCAGAGGTATCATTATAAGTCTATAGTCAAGCAGAGAAATCAGCAAGATAAGGTCGATTTCTTTTTGGAGGCTAGCATTACAGACAGCAGAAGAAGAAGTACACACTTGACACAAACTCTCATTCGTTATATGTACTCCGAGAGAAAAAGAACTTTGGAGAAGAGAAGAGAAGGCTGCAACCCCTTTCAAGTTAGTTCTGCCTCAGTGGTTATACATGGGCTTAAAACAAAGCGGCAGCTGTATTGACAAGCTCGGATGACAGCTGAAATCAAACACTGAATGCATTATTATTGGGAAGTGAAAATGTAAAATCGTCAATGTCCTTAAAAACAGAAACCTGTCCATTTATCGAAACAAAAATCGAGGTTCTCTGAGAAAAAAAAATAACCCAAGTTCCTTTTTCGTTCTTGGCTAATGCGGCTGAAGTTTCTGATTGCGATACACGTTTCACATTCTTCAGTTAAGCATTGTAAATATCGTCAATAAGAAAGACAAAAGACGCAAAGAATTATAAAGCAATAATTATACTATCAGCAAAAGCACCAACACCTAGCCTAAGGTCTAGTGTATTATGGTCTAAATTCATCGTAACATCAATTACCATCAGAACTCCAAAAAGAGTGCATGGATTACGCATGCAAAACCAATAGGAAACTGAAGAAATAAAACATTAAAAAAAAATAGCAAAAGAGTCATAACCGAAAACAAATGAGGGAGGAAAAAACGGGAAATACATATTGAGCAAAAACATTACCAGAACGCAATTTTACAATTTAAAAAGATCAAGTTCCTACACTAACAGAGAGAAAGGAGGCAAGATGGAAATGTGGTGAAGCTCGGTTCTTGTTTCTCTGAGAGAGAGAGAGAGAGAGAGAGAGAGAGAGAGAGAGAGAGAGAGAGAGAGAGAGAGAGACAGAGAGAGACAGAGAGAGAGACAGAGACAGAGAGACAGAGAGGGAGGGAGGGAGGGAGGGTGAGAGAGAGAGGGAGGGAGGGAGGGAGAGAGAGAGAGATGATTTAAGAGAGAGAGATGATTTAAGAGAGAGAGAGAGAGAGGAATAAAGAGAGAAATGAATAAAAAGAGAGACTGAGAGACAGGGAGAGGGCTGGAGGTGAAGGGGAAGCTGTAAGCAACAGTTCTTACCAGCAGTAAGAACACAATTTGAGGTAACACTGACATAATTATCAGAGTTTGAATGTGTTAACCCAGGAGAAAAGGATAACAAAAATCACCTCCAAAACACAACAACAAATGTATCTAATGCAACCGCTCCGAGAGAACATTCGGTGTTGTACCGCCAGCAAAGAAAAGATATAGTTTTCGCAAACAGGAGGGGACAGATACCATAGATAGAAGATTCCCACATCTTATCTTCCAGTTCTCAGGAAATGCCAAACAAGTGAGCCAATTTATACACAACTGTACACCTTTACAATTTACATGAGTACATGTCTTGAGATCAATAAAAAAAACTTGCAATGTCAAGTTAACACACTGAGTCATTCCACTCACACTATAAGTCAACACCATGTATATATATACAAAAACACAACAGGAATCTTCCATCAACGAATAAAACCCGAATGTTTGAAGACACTGATACAAAAAGCAAAGTTCCATCCAATTTAAACGTAACAGGAACTGAACGAGGTAAGACTCTTCTCGAGTATATTATGTACACGTAATCTCTCCCTCGTCGTCTTTAGCTTTTTGTTTTTACACTGGCATTCCAAATCCCTTCACGAACTCAAGTTACAACTCTTCACGTTCAAGCCTACCATTACACACACCCAGCGAAATAAATGTCGAATACATGATTGTTTACTGACTAAATCTTCAGGCTTTTTTTGCGTGATGACTAGATCCATGACTGGACAAGTAATTTACAAAATTGAGAAGAAAAACAATTATAATCAGAAAACAAGATGATGAGTTGACTCCAAACTCCACTCCTGACTCTACCACTACGACGGACGTTTTGTGGAATTGATGGGATATAATTGAGGGTGGTGGAAGTGGGGGGAGGGGGGGGTTAGGTGGCGAAGGTGAAACCTTCTGACCAGGTGAGTACTAATGCCTAAACGTTCATAATGCAACTGGCTTTGACTTGATTTCTGTGTGAAAGTGATCAATCTCCTTTTACTCTCCTTTCAGAGTAAACACTGAAGATAGAAGGTAAAACTTCACCCACTTCCACTTCCAAAACAAACCATTCACTGACCCAATGAATACCATCTGACCAATCATTTCAATGAAAGCCGTCACGAGACATACAACTGACCAACCACAACCTGGCGTTTTCCTATATCTGGAACCCGTTTCGAACCAATCAATGCAAAAGGCAAAACATTTTATCAAAAATTCAAGAGAAGCTTTTGTGAAGTCTGAGCTTAACCAAATAAAGTGGAGGGGGCGGGGGGGGGGGTGGGGGGGGGAAAATGGGGGGGGGGGAGAGTTTGCAAACAATGAAAAGGATAAAGTTAAGTCCTTGATCACTTTTATTTGCATAACTCTTTGCAAGAAGCAGACGAAGAACAAAAAGAAATCTGAATGTCTCAAGAAAGTGCCAGTAACGGCTATGTGTATGTATGGAAGCGTCTTACACATCTCACAGATATTTCTACATGCAGGACTACGACAAACCACTCTTATACACATTGAAATGACCTACTTTCACTGTCAAACTGTAGTGATACGGAACGACAGCTCAGAATGCAGGTGCAACATTATGGTCAAGAGAGGATAAAATAGATAGAGTGAAGAAACTGGGAGTAATCTAATTAGTCGTCTACTTTCATCAGCTAACAACAAGCTACCCTACCCAGTGTAGTACAAAACCATAAACACAATATCTACATAGTTAAGGAATAAATGGTAACTTTACACTATTCAATTTACTTTTATATATATGAAAAATGAACATGGAAACCAAAGAGGAAAATGAAGGGAAAAGACAAACCAAACTGACATTGCACGGCGGCTTTGTAATGAAACCGATGCATGTGTTTCGAATTATGACATAAGCACGAACAAATACATTAACATGTATAATACAAATTCATGAAACTCGATATAGGTGAGCAAATCATCGTGAATCTTAAAAATAGAGAGTCCGACATACTCAAAGGGTACATGTGATAAGTTTAAACATTTTATTTCAACACCGATAAAGCCAAACAAATCTTAAAAAAAAAAGTATCATAAAAAAACCAGAACAATAAGGTAAGGTACAGAAAAAGAACGTCTACAGAAAACTATCTCCATAATGACATTAAACCTGTCACTGCATATCAAACAAAGGCAGAAGAACTCTAAAATAAAGTATGAAACCACTACGTTCATCTACATAAATTCATTGTGCGTTTTTGACAGCAGATACAGAACGTATACGAATTTTAACAATTGTAAATTGTAAACACAAAATCTTCAGCTGAACAATGAAAAAAAAAGCTTACCCTCGCCACAAACAACCAACTCACCTTTCCCCACCCTCGGCGACATGCACACTTGTTCTGAATTAACCCCACCCCCACAAAAATAAATCAACCCCCACTCCCAGATACACATGATAATGAATCCATCCGCTTCGACAAGAAAGTAAGCAAGCTTACACCCATGTCGTATTCAATATCAAAATAGTCTGAACACAGTCCAGTCATTCAGGAATGCAGTTCTGCATAACTGCAGTCGATAATCATCCTACTGTGCATTCACTGAGAATTACATCCAATACCTACATGCAATATTTTGCGAAGTCCTCGTCAGAAAGATACTCAGTTTCTTTTTTCACCCATTTTTGAACACAGTCCAGCCATCAGGAATGCGCATTCATTGGGAATCACATTCTATACCTACATGCAAGATTTTGCAAAGTCCTCGTTAGATAGATATCCAGTTCCATTTTTCACATATTCTTTCCCGTGCAAAAGGTTTAACACAAAAGTAATCTCTTCTGTCCTCGAATTTTCTTTCCCTTTCGAAGGACTTTAACGGAAGATCTTGGTGATCGTCCAATAATCTACTAGGCAGCAAGGTCATTTGCATAAAATACATTTGCATAAATCATGACGTACGGGACACACGTCCAAGTCCTTGTTTACTGAGCGCTAACATCCCGTCCTCTCTAGTCAACATTTTGGAATAATAAATTCTTAATGACTTTTTTTTTAAAGGTCCATACTTCTTATCATAAATATGAATTCTGAACTAATTTTCAGTATCACTACAGTTACACTAGATATTAATCAGCATCAAACTTGTGCGTAAGATAAGTTGTATCTGGAAAAATTAAGTCATAACTGCAAAAACAAAATCCTAGTCAACAGACATAATCCAACTGTGAAAAAGAAATCAAGTAAGAAAAATATAGGGTTCAACCTGAGTTTGAATTGTCGTTTGCAATGTAACATTTCAGTTTACTACAAAGGAATATCTTTCATCTCTGTACAGCTCTATACAGCTGAAATATCATTTTTCAGATCAATCAAAAACTCACTTACACAGGTCTGTACAGTGTCAACTCTCTCTTTCAGATCATACAACATCTCTCTCTCTCTCTCTCTCTCTCTCTCTCTCTCTCTCTCTCTCTCTCTCTCTCTCTCTCTCTCTCTCTCTCTCTCTCTCTCTCTCTCTCTCTCTCTCTCTCTCTCTCTCTTTCTAGCTTGCATCGACCTTACTGCCGGCGGTTGTATTGCTGGAAAATCTTTCCGTCCACAGATGTAACCACGAAGACATCATCGTCCTCCTCATCTTCCTCGGCATCATACTGCACGTACGAATACTGTCCTTGATTCCACTGGAGCACACCTTGAGGAGAACACCCAGAGTCCATGGGATCTGCATCGCTGGAGCTGCCCATCGTGCTAGCGTTCGTCA
>NW_027126781.1:38009-45509 GCF_037325665.1 Littorina saxatilis | reverse complement strand
AATGTATAATGTCATGTATGTCTAAAAGGGACAGGTTGGAAGATTAGGCATCGCCTAAAACCTTTATCCCTTTGTATTAAAGTTTTGAATCTGAATCTCTCTCTCTCTCTCTCTCTCTCTCTCTCTCTCTCTCTCTCTCTCTCTCTCTCTCTCTCTCTCTCTCAAAGATATACGGTATCAAATTAATATAACCATAAATGAACATGGCCATCAAGTGGTGACGTCATAAAAGTTGAGAGAGGTGAGAGAAAAGTAGAGAGAGAGACCGAGAGAGAGCAAGAGAGAGAGACATACAGACAGAGAAAGACAGAGAGAGAGAGAGAGAGAGAAAGAGAGAGAGAGAGAGAGACAGAGAGAGAGAGAGAAAGAGAGAGAGAGAGAAAGAGAGAGAGAGACAGAGACAGAGAGAGAGAGAGTAAGAAAGAGGCAAATAGGGAGAAAAAGAGAAAGGAGGGAGAGAGACCGACAGACAGAGAAAGAGAGAGAGAGATGGAGGAGAGAGAGAGAGAGAGAGAGAGAGAGAGAGAGAGAGAGAGAGATGGAGGAGAGAGAGAGAGAGAGATGGAGGAGAGAGAGAGAGAGATGGAGGAGAGAGAGAGAGAGAGAGATGGAGGAGAGAGAGAGAGAGAGATGGAGGAGAGAGAGAGAGAGAGAGAGAGAGAGATGGAGGAGAGAGAGAGAGAGATGGAGGAGAGAGAGAGAGATGGAGGAGAGAGAGAGAGATGGAGGAGAGAGAGAGAGAGAGAGATGGAGGAGAGAGAGAGAGAGAGAGATGGAGGAGAGAGAGAGAGAGAGAGATGGAGGAGAGAGAGAGAGAGAGAGAGATGGAGGAGAGAGAGAGAGAGAGATGGAGGAGAGAGAGAGAGAGAGATGGAGGAGAGAGAGAGAGAGATGGAGGAGAGAGAGAGAGAGATGGAGGAGAGAGAGAGAGAGAGATGGAGGAGAGAGAGAGAGAGAGATGGAGGAGAGAGAGAGAGAGAGATGGAGGAGAGAGAGAGAGAGAGATGGAGGAGAGAGAGAGAGAGAGAGAGATGGAGGAGAGAGAGAGAGAGATGGAGGAGAGAGAGAGAGAGAGAGATGGAGGAGAGAGAGAGAGAGAGAGATGGAGGAGAGAGAGAGAGAGAGATGGAGGAGAGAGAGAGAGAGAGAGATGGAGGAGAGAGAGAGAGAGAGAGAGATGGAGGAGAGAGAGAGAGAGAGAGATGGAGGAGAGAGAGAGAGAGAGAGATGGAGGAGAGAGAGAGAGAGAGAGAGAGAGAGATGGAGGAGAGAGAGAGATGGAGGAGAGAGAGAGAGAGAGAGAGATGGAGGAGAGAGAGAGAGAGAGAGATGGAGGAGAGAGAGAGAGAGAGAGAGAGATGGAGGAGAGAGAGAGAGAGAGATGGAGGAGAGAGAGAGAGATGGAGGAGAGAGAGAGAGAGAGATGGAGGAGAGAGAGAGAGAGAGAAAGAGATGGAGGAGAGAGAGAGAGAGAGAGAGATGGAGGAGAGAGAGAGAGAGAGAGAGAGATGGAGGAGAGAGAGAGAGAGAGAGAGAGGAGAGAGAGAGAGATGGAGGAGAGAGAGAGAGAGAGAGAGAGATGGAGGAGAGAGAGAGAGAGAGAGAGAGAGAGATGGAGGAGAGAGAGAGAGAGAGAGAGAGAGATGGAGGAGGGAGAGAGACCGACAGACAGAGAGAGAGAGAGAGAGAGAGAGAGAGAGAGAGAGAGAGAGGCAGACAGGACGAAAGAAAAAAAAGTGACAGAGAAAGGTGTTTTTTTCTGAATTGTGTCACTTACGAAAAAGTGCGTGAATTATCGTGAACAATCCGGCAACTATAGATGACATTTGCACTCCTACCTGTTTTGTTCTCTCGTCTGCGCATGATTTAATTATTTCCTCTTTTGAAGGAAATGGTCCATTGGACTGTCACAACAACAAAGTTCCACGTGACCTATTTTTAATTATTATTCTATTATACATGTACTCTTATTTGTTAATTGGTTTTCACAGCCCTTGGTGACTGCATTCCAAAACAAGGTCACACAAACAGCTGTCAAAACAGTATTATGCATGCCGTTCAACAAAAATTATCCGTTTTCATTGTATGTAATTAGTATAGGTCAGGGATGGGGGAGGGCGAGAGCAAACGAGGAAGGAAGGGCCGGGGGTTGAATTTTTTTTTATCACTTTGGTGTTGCTAAACCTGCAGAGAGAATAGGTAACTGAACTAATGCTGCTCGTCAAATTTTTTGAAATAAGGAATTTTATTAAAATTTTAAAACAATGGAAACAAAATACATGCAGATGAAAGAAAGAGAGAGTTCGACAGAAGAAGGACCCGATATTATAAAATACAAGGTTCCAAAACAAATCTATATACGGGCGCAGAAGCAAACATTAAATTACAGATTATAAGTATCACTAAAAGCAGTACACAGATGAAATCCCCTTCAACGAGATTACAGATAAACTTAAGTTTCTCCGGTTTTTATCTATTCAAAGTTTGAGGGGTCATCATAAGTTAACTGGATGCACAACGTTTATACCGTCTAATTATACTGAAGTCCTGCACACATGCATGAGAGAGAAAGGCTCGGCCGAGAGAGAGAGAGAGAGAGAGAGAGAGAGAGAGAGAGAGAGAGAGAGAGAGAGAGAGAGAGAGAGAGAGAGAGAGAGAGAGAGAGAGAGAGAGAGAGAGAGAGAGAGAGAGAGAGAAGAGAGAGAGAGAGAGAGAGAGAGAGAGAGAGAGAGAGAGAGAGAGAGAGAGAGAGAGAGAGAGAGAGAGAGAGAGGTCGGGCTGGCGCACATAAAACTAATGACAAGCTAATGTGAAAATCGACAGATAATGACACATCAACGTCGTAAATTCCCTATTTCAATTCTTCACAGTTCATGCATATCATCAACTCATGTCCCTAAAAGGAAAATTTCCTGTGAGGACGTTAAGGACCCCTTTTATCCTAGTGCATAAAATGTAAATTATAAAACACAGTTACACAGTGGTTTACTATATATCTACACAGGTGTTCCGATACGCCGAAAGCGAAATGATTCACGCGCGCACGAACACCAACCGTGATTGAGAGATATATTACCCTATTACCCTATAAGCGCCACGCGACAGGGTGATATCGTTCATTTCAATCAGTGATTTCACTAGGCAGCAGGTTTGTACCTTCCAGCGATAATTTATGACAGCGATAAATCATATAATTGCCTATTTTGTGTTTCCTTCCCCCTAGGCCAAGCTTACAGTGATTCAACAATCCTTAAAAACTCGATGTCTTACACTCACTTTCAAGGACAAAATCCGCTTTGCAGAATAAGGAGAAGCCGGGAGAAACAAAACTTGACAAAATGTAAAAAGAGAGCCTATAGCCTGTGGAAAGAATAATCGCTACATTGTATTTCGCGTATATTTGCATGTTCACTATAATCGTACATGAGTTCTACAGGGTAAAAGTATAGTTATACATGCAGTAACTATAGTTACAATATATACATATCGTTATACTGCCTGTTACTGCAGAGTAGTTTACTGAAGAGCACGTGCATGACAAAGCATTTTGATGTTGTATTGGACCAATATTTCCGAGGAACGTATACGTATATGCTTAAGACGCTAAGTCACATCATCAATATGGTTCGACGAATCGACGGCCCTTCGTTTCATATTCGCTTCTTCTCAAACACCACCATTATAGACAAGAGTTATTGTGTGTGTGAATTGAGGACGTACTTCTTTTTTTTTCTCAAATAGAAAACAAAAACAAAAACAAAAACGGAAAGGGGTGCGGCGGAGTGTGCGTGATATTATTTTCTTTTCTGTTTCACTTATACAAAAAAGATATTGTGTCCGCGAAACGCTAAATCAATCACTCAATTACGTTCCTGGAAATCAATCTCGAACGCGGAAAATTCAATACGCATATTTGATATTGAATAGTATACGAAAAAGAAAGCATTGTGGTTTTTTTGCAATTTCCGTAGACCCTACAGGCCCTGAGTAATGGTGTGGGCGACGCTCGGACTCACTCACCTTTTATAGGAAAATGCTGTCTATTGTTGAGAAATAAAATTGATTAGTCACGGGACAGTAACTGTGTAAAGCTGGTGTGCGCGGTGTTAATTTCAATAACTACGTCAAAACATGATATTGATACATAAGCATGTGATCGATTTGTATAGCATCTTAATCACTCATATCATCTTAATTACCCACAGCGTTTGAATCACTCATAGCATATCAATCCTTAATAGCATCTTAATCACTCAACGCTATAAAAGTATCAGTAACAATAATAATTATTTGTGTCATATTTCCCAGTCTTTTCTTTTTTGAGTATTTTGAGGGATATTGTTTTCTTCCAAATCACTCATACGAAATATAGCATAATTATCAATCATTGATATCATCCTCATCACTCAACGCTATATACAAGTAACAATGTGTGTCTTATTTCCTCGTCTTTTCTTTGTGGAGTAATTTGAGGGATATCATTTCCTTCCAAACACAAATTAGCGTCGCAATTTTGAGTTACCTTTACACCTAAAGATAAGGGCTGCACTCGCACATGAGGAAGAGGAAAAGTCAAGTGGGGGTGGTTGAGAAACCGAGGGAGAGAGAAATAAAATGTAACGAGTGCCGAAACACTACGATCACCTCGGGAAGCGAAGTGCAATCAAACAGGATTGAAAATGTTAGGGCTAATTTCTTAGCCCTATAAAAACTGTTATGCAAACCCGAAGGTTTCCATGAACATACAGACAATCGGAAACCACCAGACCCCATCACAAACAGAACTCTACAATCCACAGGTGTTGACTTTAAAGGCCAACAACTCGGGTGCAGAGTCTGCTGTGAAAGGAGCGGTAGCCTCCCCTGTCACAAAAAGAAGACCGTGCGGGGATAAAATGCCCCCCCCCCCCCCACCTCCTCGTCAACCTATGTGAAACCTAGGCGTAAAGCACAAAAAAGCTAGGCGTAAAGCACAACAAACCTAGGCGTAAAGCACAACAAACCTAGGCGTTAAGCACACAAAACCTAGGCGTAAAGCACAACAAACATAGGCGTTAAGCACATAAAAAGCCATCTCATTAACGGATGAAGAAGAACAGCCGTGGAGTCGGTGTTCACGTGAAATGAAACTCGCATGCAGGACATCGTCGCAATCTCACCTTCCAGTTTCCCAAGTCGTAACTTTTTCGATTTAAATCCCAATGTTTTCGTTTCTTCGTCGTTGTTGTACTTCCTTTTCGCTTTCCTGTTCTTTTTTTTCTTCAGTCTTCTTTCTCTTCTACAAAGTCTTCTCCTTCCAGACAATACTGCCAGCGAGAACTGAGAACTTGCCCGCAGTTCCCCAACACAAACACTCTTCTGACTTCTGTATAAGACAGAGAAACCACGCGTGTCGACACGTTCAGCAACACATTGCATAATCTGCTATTTTCGTTGCGCCGACTTCAAAGCTCCAGCAACTCGCTTTCGGGTATTCCCATAAATATCTGTGCGTAATCTTTGCTCAGCTGTGTTCCTTAAAAGTACGCTTGCACTCTAAACAGGTCAATGCGCTTTCGCGGAGTAGCTGCAACATGTGCAAAGCTGCACGCTGCTAAACCGCTGAGTTATTTTATTATGGTCGAGACAGACGGGAAAAATATGATTTTACTCGTAAATTGATACGGATGTCAATTATATTATCGTAATTACTGGAAAGCAGTAACGGAATTCATTGCTTGTGTGGATTTTTTTCTTCCATAGAACAATCTAATCATTCATGTGAATGAATTCTACTTTGACACTAAAAGCAGTAATGGAGTTTATTGTGTGGTGGTGTTGTTTTTCTTTCTTTCTCGGAACGATGTGATATATTCTTGTTTTTGTGTGTGTATACTGATGATAAGAGTAGGCCTATTTATTTTCTAGTGACGTACACTGCATTGAGGACCGTCATGGGGTATTATGTGTATCTCAGTTGGGGTTTCTGTTTTTGTTTGTATATGGTACTGAAACAAGAAATCCAAACGAAAAGTAAACTTAATATATTGGACAGTCCGGCCGTTTCGAACAGATAAACATGTAAAGTGAAAGCAAAATCGACACGTCTACTCGTCTCTCTCTCTCTCTTTCTCTTTCTCTCTCTCTCTCTCTCTCTCTCTCTCTCTCTCTCTCTCTCTTTCTCTCTCTTTCTCTCTCTCACTCTCTCTCCCCCTCCCTCCCTCCCTCTCTCCCTCCCTATCTCTTACTCACAAACACCATAAATATTATATATGTATTCCCAAACGGATTTTTGTTTTGATGTACAATTCTCATTCAATTTTCTTTTCATGTTTGCAAGCTTTTCATTTAAACTGTTCAATAGCCGCCATTTATATTATATGTAATTTTCTAGAAATAGTGAACACCACTATAAGCATTATGCTTGTTGTTGTTTACTCAATATGCGTTTTTTGTAAATAATGCACAAACGTTAAATAAAACAGTTTAAACCAAAAGTAAACTTCAAAGAAATGTCACACGAAAGTATACGGTACAACTGACTTCGGCTGCATGGCAAAATAACCAAACCCACCGAGTTCATTGTTTCGCATGCACGCACAACACCCTCCAAGATTAACAGCAATGACTGCTTATTTCTCGTCACAGTTTGCACACAATCTTATTATTGTTCGTGTTCCTCTTACTTGCTCATCTATTTGGTTTTATTGGTGATCCTGAAAGGTTCCACTTTTTAACTCGATTTGAATTAAAAAAAAAATCATTTTACAAACCCGTTATTCAAGATATAGAATACAGACTTATAATTCTTACCAAGAAACATCTTAACTACTTTTCATTTTAACAAATTCCACAGAGCATTATCAACTCGACCCCACCCCCTGCCCTCCTCTCCTTATTTTTTGTTTCTTTCTTTCCTCTTTTTGAAAGCGGACAAACACTCAAGTCCTTAATGGCTAAACACCGTAGGACTTTTAATGTTAATTTTAAGATTAACAATCATTTCTAACTTTGATAGCTCCTGTTATAGATAAACCGTCACGTGGAAAGAGCTATATGTACTGTAAAGACCTTTTATTTCTCGTCATAGTTTGCTCACAGTTTCCGAGATCCACAATACATGTTAGCTTTGATTATAATTCCTGTTTGATAAACTGCTATAAGCCGAAAGTTATGTACAGTAAAGACCCCGCATTTCTCGTCATAGTTCGCTCACAGTTTCTGAGATTCAATATAAATGTTAGCTTTGATAATAGCACCTGTTTGATAAACTGCTATAAGCCGAAAGTTATGTGCAGTAAATACCCCTCATTTCTCGTCATAGTTCGCTCACTGTTTCTGAGATTCAATATAAATGTTAGCTTTGATAATAGCACCTGTTTGATAAACTGCTATAAGCCGAAAGTTATGTCATTTCTCGTCATAGTTTGCTCACTGTTTCTGAGATTCAATGTAAATGTTATAGCTTTGATAATAGCACCTGTTTGATAAACTGCTATAAGACCCCGCATTTCTCGTCAT
>NW_027126781.1:0-37809 GCF_037325665.1 Littorina saxatilis | reverse complement strand
TACTGGGAGAATGCAAGTTTCCAGTACAAAGGACTTAACATTTCTTACATACTGCTTGACTAAAATCTTTACAAACATTGACTATATTCTATACAAGAAACAGAATCCGTTAGTCGCCTCTTACGACATGCTGGGGAGCATCGGGTAAATTCTTCCCCCTAACCCGCGGGGGGAGCACAGGTGTGTGTTGACACAAGAACACTAAAGGGATTTTCTCTCCCCTCTCGCTCTCTCTTTTTCCTTGGCGTTTCGCCTTCACATTTATCTCGGTTAAACAGCACGGAAAGCATATTATGGAGAGGTTACATGCCGAGTCTCAGTGATTATCAAAAGTAATGGTCGAAGTTAGCGGATCATGAAAAATGCGAGCTTTAGCGAGCTTTTTCATGACCGCGAACTGATACCATTATTTTTAATAATCACTGAGACGAGGTGTGTAACCTCTTTATTCCTCCTTTCTTCAGTTATTCAAAGAAAAGAGGAGCTCGCATTTTTCATGATCCGATAACTTCGACCATTATTTTTGATAATCACTGAGACTCGGCGTGTAACCTCTACATACACACGCATTCTAGAACACTCTCACCCGCACATAATGATGTCACTTTGTTTATGAGCCCTTACCTTGTTGGAAGAATGAAGAATGAGAGTCTTTGATGTGACGTCAATCAACCAGTCATCAAGAGCAATGCGCGCGTGCCGCGTGGAAGCAGATCGATTCAATCTGGACTGTGATGTACTTGGCTCCGCTTCGCTGAACACTGCAACACGGTAACGATCGGTTATTTATGGAAGTCTGGGGCGGGCCGGGTCTACGTTATTAATGTATCCGAGGCCATGGAGAGTGACCTACTTTTTGGCTCGGCGCACGGCCTACTTACATTTCATTTGTAGTCATCCAATGAGTGGTGAGTATTGCAAAAGTGGCAGCCATGATGGTTTCAAGTTTTCAAAAAAGCGATACAACAAAATGTTTTGATAAATTTTGTTTGCTGATGAATCTTCGTTTTCGGAAAAGCGAAGAAAAAAAATGGAATGCAACGGTTTTGAAAAATGCACAGTCCGACTTTACGGAAAAAGTAAGAAAACTGCAAACCTATACTGTAAACACTTTGATGCGTAAGAGAAAAGCAAGAAACTTCCTTAATCTTGAGAAGAAACTATTATCTAGTTGTATATCCTATGTAAATGAGAAGAAACATTTTGAGCAAATATGATACAAACTGAATTATTAATTAACTCTCGTAAATAAATGAGTAAATTCATTATCAGGAAGACAAACATGTAATAACTCATTTGTGGAACACACAAGGATTAAATAAAATAAAAACGAACACGCATAAGAACACGAATAGATTAACAGATTTATAAACAAATAGAACAGTAATTAAATAAATAAATAAATAAATACATATCAACATAGATAAATAAATAAGTAAAAGACGCTTGAGAAGCAACCAGAGAATTCAAACACTCCATCCTCTCTTTAGAAAAACTGAGAAAAAGAAAGTAAGGGTTATGGGTAGTGTTAGGGTTGGAGACCCTAGCCCTAACCCTTACCCTAACCCTTATTTAAAGCAAGAAATAAAACAAATGTAACCACTACAACAACTCTGCCGTCTACTAGACCAAAAAACCATTCAAACAAACAAACATTCAACCATAACATCAAGACAAATAACGAATCCCAACACTGACACACACCAAAAACTCTAACCCAAACAACCTACAGAGTAATAATATAAGCCTCACCAAATGGCCGCCTTGCCTTGTTTGGTATAAACACAATTGTATTCAAAATACAGACATCATTAGTGAAACAATCGAAAATATTCAACTAGGACACGACCTCAAGCAAATGCGTATTTCACGTGACTAAAAAAATACTAAATATTATTGCACAAATAATGGTGGACATGACAATGATAAACCAGAAGAACCAATTGTTTACCAATAGAAAAGCGTCCCCTGACCTTATAGAGCAAACTTCCAATCTCCTCAAATCGAATCTGCCGTCGCGAGTACGTGCGCAGTATTGGTGCTTTGAGCGCTTGTCTGCCTCGCATGGCGGCTTGACATCTCGCTTCTTTCCCGAGCCCGTGGCAGCCTATTATTGAGGCCACGCCTAACTAAGCCCCGCCCCCTTTTCCCAACCCCCCCTCTCTGTGCCACCCGTCTGCCAATCATCGTCACACTATACGTGTCAGTATCAAACGAGCTGGGGGCATCGTTAGTTGAAGCGCCCTCTATACTATGACTGGCTTTGTGGTTTTACCCAAGGATATTTTTCTCTCCCTTTTTCGGATTAAATGTATTCTCTTTGTGTCTGTTTGTGTTGGTGGGTGTGGTGGTGATGGTTTTATTTTATTTTATTTGTTCAATGGCGACTTGTTTTTATTTTTGTAGCTGACAACTTATCTGACCTTGTGTGTGTGCGTGTGTGTGTATGCATGTTGCAAAAAGTAGTGCGTATTTCCCTTCTATCTGACAGCCTGCTGTTTCGACGGCTTTAGAGATTACGTAACCGACTGTGATCATTCTACAACGGAAGCACTTCTTTTGATCAATACAGAAGCGAAAAGAGGTCATTTTAAGTGCAGATTATCAATCACAAAAATATGTAAACAAACAGATTTATCGTTCACGCGAACCTGTGTATGTAATAGACGATCCAAAAACACTTCAGCGAGAGAGAATTGAATTGAATTGAATTGAAATTCAATTTTCGAGGATGACAGACCAAGCAATGCAAACATGCTTTTTTTCATCCGGCCCTATCCCATTGACTGATAAGTTAATAACTAAAAGAACTAAGATAGAGAGAGAGAGAGAGAGAGAGAGAGAGAGAGAGAGAGAGAGAGAGAGAGAGAGAGAGAGAGAGAGAGAGAGAGAGAGAGAGAGAGAGAGAGAGAGAGAGAGAGAGAGAGAGAGAGAGAGAGAGAGAGAGAGAGAGAGAGAGAGAGAGAGAGAGAGAGAGAGAGAGAGAATTTTCTGTTCACCAATGACCGAAATTAGTCATTTCCGAAATCGGAAAAAGCACCAATCAAAACAATTTTTTTTAAATTAAGCGCCGGAACCAGAAAACGGACAGTAGAGGTCTGCCCCCCAAGAAGACCAACTGACAGCTCAATATCACAGGTCACGTAGGCCTAAGGCTAGTAGCCCACGGCACAGTGGCAGGAAAAAGTCAGGTGAGCTAAAAATAAACATGAGTAATGGCATGAGGCCAGCGTGTTTGCACAGAACTCAACACATGTGCTTGTCAAGGAACGAGTCTACAGTGGAAGGGGAATGAAAGGTCTTGATTACTAAGTAAAAAAAAAATGTATTGATAAAAAATAAAGGATAAAGAAAGAGAGAGACCATAACGGCTAAACTGGAAAGTAACGGAGGCAAGAAGAAACGTACACCTATTATACCACACACAGTGACAGCAGGTTGATGTACGGGAAAGAGTCAGGTGTTCTAGATAAAGGACACGGCATAAAGACGAGCGGGAGCGTGATAGTGCATTGGTCTTAATTAACCCTTTCTTCTAATTTTTCCAAATGCGAATTTTCCTCTGCTAAATGAGTTGAAGCCCCATTTAGCGTGCACTCCATTGTTCTCTGTCTCTTATTTTTTATTTACTTTCTTATTACATTTAGTTAGGCTTAAGTTGTTCATTTAGTTTTTTTATTTGGTTATCTAATATTTCATTTATCATGTGGTATATCAGCAAACGTACTGTCAAATGTGCAAATGAGTAGGCATTGTTTATATTTCATATGCGTAGTAGTTTTCTGATATAATTAACGAAATTAAGAGCACGCACGTGCAATTATTGACCCCTGAACCCACATCAAAGCTAAAAGAGCAATTCCGTTTCCTGCTACCATTTTCCTGTGTGATCTAATACCCCCCCCCCCTCATCCCCCAAGCCCTCTCCCTAGCTCTCCACCCCTTCCCCTTCTGTCTCCCTCTTTTTCTTCCCTTTATCGTGATTGCCGTTTTAAACTTTTTTTGTTTGTTTGTTTGTGTGTCTTTATCTTATTTGCTTTTCCTCTCTCTTTTAATTCTATAGGGGATTTTACAAACATGAACATATTTTGTTTGTTCTTTCTTAATTATAATAACTGTTTATTTTCTGTGCTGCGACTTCTGTCTTGTGTGTGGCGCAGTTAAATGTCAAAGCAGCACCGCCCTGATATGGCCCTTCCTGGTCGGCTGGGCGTTAAACAAACAAACAAACTGTTTATTTTGTTTGTTTGTTTGTTTTTTGTTTGAATAGTGTTCTGCTGTGTGTTTTATTTTCGGTGAGTTTTTTTTGTGCAACTCTTTTGTGGAAACAATTGTTACACCAACAATTCATATGGAAACAGAAAAACAAAACAACATACGCATCAAAGTAAAAAAAAAAAAGACCTTATCTTACAATTGAAATGCTGCGTTATTTTCAATCTTTTGATTCTTAAAGGCTAATTTCCGGAACATCCGGTTACTTGTCTGACTTAATGACACATTATGACTTATACAATGCGTGAATTATATTAAACACAATATACATTAGAAAGAAAAAAATCAGTTGATCAGTTTTAAAAATCATGCATCCATGCATTCATCATACTGTTTTTGTTAATTCAAGTTAATAGAAATATGACACATTGAAATATATATGTATCAATCAATCAATTAAACAATCAATCAATAAAATGTATATGTACATATACATCTTGAATTTGAATAGAAATTTAAATTTAAGAAACAAATTATTTCTTTAAGAAATGAACAAATTGATGACACATACATGTATATAGTATTTCAGTCGAATAACCAATTGTATAGACCGATTTTGTAAAATATTTTGATTAAATAAACAAAAAAAAAGCATAAATAAAATACAAAATGAATATTCGCGTACGTGTGTGTGCATATGTGTGTGTGTGTATGTGCATATGTGTGTGTGTGTGTGTGTGTGTGTGTGTGTGTGTGTGTGTGTGTGTGTGTGTGTTTGTGTGAGTGTCAGTAATTGTGTGTGTCAGTCTGTCTGTCTGTCTGTCTGTCTGTCTGTCTGTCTGTCTGTCTGTTGTGTCTCAGTTTCTGTTGTGTAAAACACAAGTTCAGACAGGACAGGCTTTTTTTTCTCTTCATTGTACGATTGTTCACTGACATCACATGTCATTTCCTGTAATCTTGTGATTCATGTGATCAGTTACGAAACAAAATTGAATGAATGATTTCTTCACACATGTATTATGCAGGGTGCGTGAATAAAATAATTTGTAAAGAAACACTTTTACTCCTTAATATCTAGTATCAAGACAATATTTTTCCTTTCAATTAATTTTTTTTATTGAATATTTTTAAATCATTAGTTTTGTTTGTTTGTTGTTGTTTTGTGTTTCTTTGTTTAGTTATTTTTGTTTTGTTTACTAGATTTTTTTAGTCTTCTTGAATATATTTTTGGTTATTTTCGACCATATCTTTCATGTTTAATTGTTTTAAAGTAAACCTTTTTGTAGAATATTGAACCAAATAAACAGTTGTAATAAAACAAGTATAGCTCATGGCTCTAATGTGCGCTCGTGTGTGTATGATTAATTATTAAATTAATCCTTAGTGACATTAACTCTAATTGCTTTGTAAATAAAAAAAACAACCAGGTCATAGATAAATGAATAATTAAATACATAAACAAATACATAAATGAATTAGATAAATAAATAAAATAATAAAAAAACAATTAATGATTGCAACATTGGAAATGAAATATACAACGTTGATTAATTTATTAATTAATTAGTAAACGCTATAATCAATTAATAAACTAATTATTGAATAATCTATGTTTTTCTTACTTTATTCATTTATCTATTTATTTATATATTCATTTATCTATTCATTAACTTATAGATTTATCAATCAATCAATCAATCAATGAGTCTTATATCGCGCATATTCCGTGGGTACAGTTCTAGGCGCTCTGCAGTGATGCCGTGTGAGATGAAATTTTATACGGCCAGTAGATTGCAGCCATTTCGGCGCATATTTACCTTTCACGGCCTATTATTCCAAGTCACACGGGTATAGGTAGACAATTATTAACTGTGCCTAAGCAATTTTGCCAGGAAAGACCCTTTTGTCAATCGTGGGATCTTTAACGTGCACACCCAATGTAGTGTACACGGGGGGAGGTTCGGACACCGAAGAGAGTCTGCACACAAAGTTGACTCTGTGAAATAAATTTCCGCCGAACCTGGGATCGAACTCACGCTGACAGCGGCCAACTGAATACAAATCCAGCGCGTTACCAACTGAGCTATATCCCCGCCCCAAATGAGGTTGTTGCTTTCTTTATTTACACACATATCTAGGCTTATTCGCTTGTGAATGTGTTCCTTTTTCTTTAATATAATTAAAAGACAACAACATGAAAACAATGTATCTCTTAATTTTCAATTCTTTAAAGATTGTTTTAATTACGCATACTAGTATATTTACTAAATCAGTTCATCTAAAAAACTTAAAAAACAACTACAACAATTAAAACAATAAAAATAAAACAATTTTCTAATTGCATTGGTTCCCTAATTTGATTTATGTCTTTTGTTAAATTGATTGCCTCCCTGAAATCTCATAATTTATTCCCCCCGTGTGGCTTATAGTTTTCTTTTGTTTAGTTTGCTTTAATGTTGTTTTATGTTATGTTAGGCTTATATGTTATATCATTTAATTATCTTCTTGTCTTTTCTTTTCATTCTGTTATTTGAATTCCTTTGATTTGTTATGATCATATTTTCCTTTTGTTTGCTTTATTATTTTACGAAACAATTTCTAGTCACATTAATTTCAATTGTAACTAGAATTGTTTGAACTTCAAGTTTGGTGTGAAATAGCTGTAATTCAATAAATACTCTTGAATGCCAGAAATAGTGTTGTTAGCTTGTTACGGCACATAGGCTTCACTTGGTCGAAATTTTTATCAGCTGTACATTTTTTAAATGAAACATTTTTAACGTTTCTCTATTTTTTGTCTATATCCCTGTTTTATTTTTCCTCATCGCGGCAATAAACAACATCAAAAATAACAATACAATAATCATCATCGTCATTATCATCATCATCATCATCATCATCATCATCATCATCATCATCATCATCATCATCATCATCATCATCATCATCATCATCATCATCATCATCATCATCATCATCATCATCATCATCATCATCATCATAGTCTTTCGGATGAGACGAAAACCCGAGGTCCCTTCGTGTACACTACATTGGGGTGTGCACGTTAAAGATCCCACGATTGACAAAAGGGTCTCTCCTGGCAAAATTGTATAGGCATAGATAAAAATGTCCACCAAAATACCCGTGTGACTTGGAATAATAGGCCGTGAAAAGTAGGATATGCGCCGAAATGGCTGCGATCTGCTGGTCGATGTGAATGCGTGATGTATTGTGTAAAATAAATTCCATCTCACACGGCATAAATAAATCCCTGCGCCTTGAATATGTGCGCGATATAAATTGCATAAAATAAAAAATAAAAATAAATCCCTGCGCTTAGAACTGTACCCACGGAATACGCGCGATATAAGCCTCATATTGATTGATTGATTGATCATCATCATCATCATCATCATCATCATCATCATCATCATCATCATCATCATCATCATCATCATCATCATCATCATCATCATCATCATCATCATCATCATCATCATCATCATCATCATCATCATCATCGGCAGCAGCAACAACACCACCATCACCACTACCACCACCCAAAACAACAACAACAACAACAACAACAACAACACCAACAACACCAACAACAACAACAACAACAACAACAACAACAACAACAACAAACCAAACTAACAGTAATGGTCGCCTTAGAAACGCCTTGCTTCATCCACCAAATAGATATATAGATAACAAAATAAAGATAAAAGCAAGCAAGATGTAAGCAGATTTAAATTATAAAAGAAATTAATTATGGTCAGAAAAAAACCCGCGCTTAAAGGTATAAAGATCGCGTATTAATATTATCAAATTGGAAAAAGTGCCAAACCTTACAAAGTTATGCGCCTGTAACTCAATGGAAAGAACCACGCAACACTGTACATGAAAAGCGTGCATACTGCAACCCACATGCAACACTGAATGAAAACAATGCAAATAGGCTAAAACACACCTGCAACACTGTATACACGAAAAGCATGCATAATGCAACACACATACAACACTAAATGAAAACAATGCATATACAACACACATGCAACACTGTATACATGAAAAGCATGCATACTGCAACCCACATGCAACACTGAATGAAAACAATGCATATAGGCTACAACACACCTGCAACACTGTATACACGAAAAGCATGCATAACAACACACATGCAACACTGTATACATGGAAAGCATGCATACTGCAACCCACATGCAACACTGAATGAAAACAATGCATATAGGCTACAACACACCTGCAACACTGTATACACGAAAAGCATGCATAATGCAACACACATACAACACTAAATGAAAACAATGCATATACAACACACATGCAACATTGTATACATGAAATGCATGCATACTGCAACCCACATGCAACACTGTATACACGATAAGCATGCATAATGCAACACACATACAACACTGTACACACGAAAAGCATGCATAATGCAACACACATACAACACTGTATACACGATAAGCATGCATAATACAACACACATGCAACACTGTATACACGATAAGCAACACACATGCAACACTAAATGAAAACCACGCAACACATGTGCAACACTAAGTAAGAATCATGCATACAATACATGCAACAACAAGTAAAAACCATATTTTATACTACATTAGTGTACTAACTATTATTATTATCCATCTTATACACAAATGAACATGTTTTCAAGCAAACAAATGCAACAAAGGAATAATCAACTGTGTCTGAAGTTAAATGAAATAAAAAGAATAAAGTCTTTGTTTCTCACCTTCAGAACGCAAACAACACAGAAATTATAATAATAATATATAATACATGTAAACCACTATCCAGGCGAACAAAGGAAACAATACTGTGCAAACACCAAATTCTATCAAGTTTCAGTAATCACGTGTTCTTATCCGGAATTAGGTCATGATTGTATATCTTATCTGATTGACAACTGGTAACTTTCCTCGTCAGTTAATAGTTTAACTGTCATCTCTCATTTTGTGAACTCATACCCCTCGACCGACAAAATAGTAATTAAATGCTGCTGTTCCACCAACTATTATTATTTCGCAACATATCCGCCTCACTTCACAAACGCACATTCACCCCTCGCTTAAAGTGTTTACCGCCCACACGCGCGCATGTGTGTGCGTGCGTGCGTGCGTGCGTGCGTGCGAGTGAGTGCGTGCGTGCGTGTGTTTGCGCACACGCCTTTACGTATCTGTTTGTTTGAGTCTGTGTGTGTGTGTGGACTCAAATTAGATCACATACATCTATAGCCTGAAAATAAATAAAGTTATGGTATGTGTTTTTATGACACAAAGTGATTTCAGTCTGCCCTTACTGCCAACTATTGTACAGGTCAAACCTGTATTAAAATAATATATTCGTTTAGATAAAATGACATGATACAAAATGCACAAGCATACACACACAAGCGTTGACACAAACAGCCAGCCAGCCAGCCAGCCAGCTTGCCAGCCAGCCAGCCAGTCAGACAGACAGACATACGGACGGACGGACACACACACACACACACACACACACACACACACACACATACACAATTATATGCACACACACACACAATTACCCCTGAAGCAGGATTTTTCCCACTTTTTAAAAGGGACAAAAATCAAGTTATTTAAATTTAAATTTAAATAAAAACATGACATTAAATACGAAAGAAACTAATAGCTCATACGCTTGTCGGGTGCTGCAAGTAACCTTTACCTGCCAGATTCTATATATAGTGATCCGAGGTACGATGACTTCAGTGCAAACAAATAAATATAGAAAAGACTTGAAATGAAAGAAATAAAAAAATAAAAACATCTATTTCTGTCTTGACAACTGAATGCAGCACAACACAGACTGTTGGCAACTGCAACTTTAAATGCTTCAAGGCTGAATTATTGTTGTCCTATTTTGAACACACAGTGCAGCAAATTTGGCACCGTGCCTATCGTCATGACTCGATCGTCTGATCTCTCTCTGTTGACTAGGCTCGAGTCGTTCAAACACAAATCACAGCTCAAGAACACTACCTTTGCTTCTATCAACAGGGTTCAATCGTGACTTTGACTATTTGAAAATATAGTCCTATAGCGAGGCTAATTCTTTTAAGTACAATTTACTTCTGTTTTTGATCAACAATGTTGTAGTGTTGCGTTTGTCTTATGTTTATGCGCTACTAATGTAATTTCTCAGATTTTATTCACTCGTACGTGCGATCGCGCCTGCGTGTGTGTGTGTGTGTGTGTGTGTGAGTGAGTGTGTGTGTGTGTGTGTGCGTGTGTGCGTGTGTGTGTGTGTGCGTGTGTGCATGTGCGTGTGTGTGTGTGTGTGTGTGCGTGCGCGCGTGTGTGTGTGTGTGTGTGTGTGTTTTGTTTGTTTGTTTTCTGATTGTGTGTGGTGTTTGTTTTTTTCAAAGTTGCTGGTTTTTACATTTAGTCAAGTTTTGACTAAATGTTTTAACATAGAGGGGGGAATCGAGAAGAGGGTCGTGGTGTATGTGTGTGTGTGTGTGTCTGTGTGTGTGTGCGTGTGTGTGTGTGTGTGTGTGTGTGTGTGTGTGTAGAGCGATTCAGAGTAAACTACTGGACCGATCTTTATGAAATTTTTCATGAGAGTTCCTGGGTATGATATTCCCAGACATATTTTTCATTTTTTCGATAAATGTCTTTGATGACGTCATATCCGGCATTTTGTAAAAGTTGAGGCGGCACTGTCACACCCTCATTTTTCAATCAAATTGATTGAAATTTTGGCCAAGCAATCTTCGACAAAGGCCGGACTTTGGTAATGCATTTCAGCTTGGAGGCTTAAAATTTAATTTATGACTTTGGTCATTAAAAATCTGAAAATTGAAATTAAAATTATTTTTTATAAAACGATCCAAAATTACGTTTATCGTATTCTTCATCATTTTCTGATTCCAAAAACATATAAATATGTTATATTCGGATTAAAAACAAGCTCTGAAAATTAAGAATATAAAAATTATGATTAAAATTAAATTTCCGAAATCGATTTAAAAACAATTTCATCTTATTCCTTGTCTGTTCCTGATTCCAAAAACATATAGATATGATATGTTTGGATTAAAAACACGTTCAGAGAGTTAAAAAGAATAGAGATATAGAAAAGCGTGCTATCCTCCTCAGCGCAACCGCTACCGCGCTTTTCTGGATTGTTAATTTCACTGCCTTTGCCACGAGCGGTGGACAGACGATGCTACGAGTGTACGGTCTTGCGGAAAAAATGCAATGCGTTCAGTTTCATTCTGTGAGTTCGACTGAGCTTGACTAAATGTTGTATTTTCGCCTTACGCGACTTGTTTTATTAACTGTCATCAGCACAACTTTTAAGGGATAATGTCGAAGAAAAAAACGTTATACAGTACCATAAGGTTCTTGCTTTTCAGATAATGCTACCGCGCAGGAGGACTGCCTTCACTTTGCAAAAGCAAGTCTATTGAAAGCAAATGCCGTAAAATCGGCAAAAAGGTGCACTCTTTTTGAGAGCTGGACTAGGTTAATTCCAACGAGTTACTTCCCTTGTTTGTGTTCGTAATGCGGTTACTAAGCCACCGCGTCATAGATGGCGCTACCCGTCTTTCCCCCAGGTGGTGTCTCTAGACTACAATGGACTGCCCAGATTCTTCACATTCGTCAAACTCGCCAGAAAGTCCATCTAAATGGTCAGATCAATAGTATTCCTTTAACAACTTTAACAATGCGGGGCTGTACTTCCGTGTACTTTGCCTTTTCATTATGTTGTAGCTTTATATATCAACGTACAATGGATAACAGCCTTTCCTGTTTGTGATTCGTGTGCGTTTTTGAGGCGCCATAACCGACCGTAAACAGGGGAACCGCGGTTTACCCCCACCCCTTCCCCCACACACACAGTCACCCCCCCTCCTTTATAAGCTTGCTTTTTCAGAATTACCTTCACTTTATGATTCCTTCCTTTTCTGGACCTGCATGGTTTACTCTGAGTTTTTTTTAGGTCTCCAAAAAGCGGTTACACATAACAGTGGATTGTATTGACAGACGGTGATTTTGCAGTTCATATGATTATGCAAATGTGGTCCTGAAAGCTCGATAACGAGGAAAAAGTGTGTCCGCCTCAGTCGACCCTGATATCCAGGTCCATCTCCTGTTATTGCATGCGCAGTACAGTTTGTTTGCTTGTTTGCTTAACGCCCAGCCGAACACGAAGGGCCATATCAGGGCGGTGCTGTTTTGACATATAACGTGCGCCACACACAAGACAGAAGTCGCAGCACAGGCTTCATGTCTCACCCAGTCACATTATTCTGACACCGGACCAACCAGTCCTAGCACTAACCCCATAATGCCAGACGCCAGGCGGAGCAGCCACTAGATTGCCAATTTTAAAATCTTAGGTATGACCCGGCCGGGGTTCGAACCCACGACCTCCCGATCACGGGGCGGACCATTCTGATTCATCATCGCTCCACGCTATCGCTTTTAAGTCCCTCTGAACGGACGCTACAGTCCAACGCGAATCTATCACAAGAAAAATGTTCATTCAAAATGAACAGCGTCGATGCAATGTCCACCAAAGATTTATTTTGGGAAGTGTTAAAGGTTAGGGTCAAAAGTTAATGAATTGCATGTTGTGCTGGATATATAAATTGTTTATTTCAGTCAATGCTTGATTCATAAGTACATTTTTCAGCATGGTGCATCTACAGGAGGGTGCTCCAACAATGATGCATAGTGCCAACATTTAGCGCAAACTTTTCACAACAGTGCATTATTACCACAAAGCGCATACAGCGATTATATAGTAGCAAGTTGCACTAAACATTTGAACAAAATGCATTTTGTTCAAATGTTAACAGCACAGCACCAAGTTTTGCATAAGTGCACAACAGCACTGACCATTTCACAAAAGTGCATAACAGCTGTGACAATTTTACAAAACTGCATTGACCATTTCAGGCAGATGGCTAACATGCAGATTTCGCTTTTGTCTGTCTTTCTTTCAAAAGTAGGCATGTTCAAGATCGATGAAGTCATGAGCAATTGGGTTAGATGACAGAAAAGATTCAAAAACGTCAGATTCAGTTAGATGACAGAAAAGATTCAAAAACGTCAGATTCAGTGTTTTGGGCACTGTTGAACAGGAACATTCTCTCCTGTTCAACAAATGTGGGTTCAATTCAAATGCAACATTGTCACAGATAGGCTAGTGTTACATTTCTGTAAAGTTTCAAAAACATCTTCCATGTTTTGGTTACTGTTGAACAGAGGCATATTTTCCTGTTCAAAAAAGTCTGACACAAATTGTCGTAGTTGTGGGTTAAGGTTCGATCTATACTGTCCTTCAAACGAGTCGTAGAACCGTCATTGTCACAGATAGTGTTACATTTCTGTTTTACATTCAAACGAGTCGTAGAAGTAGTAGTACATTTGCGTTTGGTTGTTTTTTCTTTTAGATTCCTGTCACTCATACTAGCAGTATTGATTGAGGTACATAAATCTGTTGATGTACAGGGATGACTTGTTTGTAATGAATCCTTGTTTCCTCCACATTGAGTTTGCATTGCAGTTGGACAGAAATGAACAGGTGTTAATTGATAAACACATTGATAATGGCTTTTGAGAAAATCAATCAATTCTGCAAAGGAATTAACTTGATGACATCAAAACTGCAGCGCCATTTGAAGAATGGTTACCATTTCTGTTTCTTTGATGGGAATCAAACAAATAAAAACATTGACTATCCAAGTTACCATGAATGGCAATAGTTGACTCCTGAAAAGTAGCAAGGATATAATTTGAGACGATAAACGCCTGATGCAATCCCTCCTCAAGGTCAGTCAACTCAAAACCTTCATCATTCGCAACATCAGTAGGCAACACAGCGGGATTCGTATGTCCAGAAATCATGTCGAAAAAATATTACATTTCAAAAGCATGTCCAACCACAGTTGTTGGCAAGTGTTCGTGTCCGAAGTAGCCTTCAGTGTGTGTATATGTATTCATGTGACAGAGAACGTGACCTCATTGTTCAATCCTCTCTCTCTCTTCTTTCTCATTCGAACGCACACACGCAAGAACGTAGCCTACGCACGCATGCACGCGCACGCACACACACACACACACACCCCGCTGACGCACACGGCAAACCACGCACACACACACTGACTGTCGGCAAGCATCTCTTTTTGTTTTCTTTACCTTTGTTTATTGTGTTTTCGATATTTGTGTTTATTTTTTGCTTGACTTATCTGTTTTATTTTAATGTTTGCTATCCACATCGTGTGATAAATGTTTCTTCTCAGTCTCCGAGTCAGTTTAGTTTCTGCACGCCGCTTTGGTACTCCTTGTTTTTCTAACTGGTGTATTGTGCGCGACTGATTTGCGGATTTATTTTTATTCCTTTCATATGCAGTTGAAGTGTTGTGGGTGTTATTGTCTGTATATGCTATGTTGCGTCTGTGTATGCCTACAAGAATTTTGGGTGTAAGGTGCCTGTGGTCTGCTCGCAGTCGAGCACAGAAAACATGGCGGCGCCCTGAGGCAAATTCGTAAAAAGTCTTCCCGACCGCAGATACCAGCGTCGTCCGCGACGCTGGAAAAAGAAGAATACAGAGTTATCTCCCATATGTTGTTCGCTAGCAGTGTTCGCGAGACGAAAATGATTGCAGATTGGCCGACTTCGACAGTTGTCTCCGTTCTGTTCTTCACAGTTATGATAAAGACATCGTTCTAAGGTCAGAACAAGTCGAAATTTTGGGACTGCTGCCGGAAGGAGACCGTAATGTATGGTTGCATTACTGTCAAAAAATTGTCTGCTCCAGCGACCGCCGAAACCAAACGGTGGATTATCACGTGACACTGTTGCCATATTTAGAGTTGTTTGCACAGTAAATACATCCGCGAAAAATAGCTCGCTGGAAACTGTCTAAAATAAAATTTCTTCTGAAATTCAATAATTACAAAACACCATGAAAAATCATTATCGAAGATTTCGAATCTGCTTTTTTCAATAACACATTACAAAAAGCTCTAAATATGTAAAAAAAAAAAAAAAAAAAAAAAAAAAAAATCGGTAAACTTAAGGGAGAGAATGAGCCGAACTCATTTTAACCTGAGTTCAGGATGGGGGCGGACGCCTTACCACTAGGTGGCCAACCGGCGCAGTACAGTGGTGTGTGTGTGCCGTGTGTGTATGTGTGTGTGTGTGTGTGCCGTGTGTGTGTGAGTATGTGTGTGTATGTGTGTGTGTGTGTGTGTGTGTGAGTGTGTGTGTGTGTGTGTGAGTGTGTGTGTGTGTGTGTGTGCGTGCGTGCATGCGTGGGTAGGTGCGTGCGCGTGCAGACGAAATTGCGTGCGTGCGTGCACAAAGAGAGAGAGAAAGAGAGAGAGAGAGAGAGAGAGAGAGAGAGAGAGAGAGAGAGAGACGGACAGACAGAGAGACAGACAGACAGACAGACACAGACAGGCATAGATAGACCGACAGACAGACAGAGCTCTCTCCCCCCCCCCTCCCACCCCCGGGCCAAAAACTTACTTGTTTTCTCCAGCTGTCATCCGTCGATAAGAAATGCACTGTCTGTCGCCGTAGTCGCACTGTAGACTGCATAGTATAAAATTTCACAGTCGATACCTTGAGCCGTGGATCTTATATAGATATTTGCCTCAAGTCAAGGACAACCATGCAGCTGTGGCCCACATCCATTGTACATTCTCAAACCATTTTAGTCGGTCTCACATGCACGTCTCCTCTTTATCTTCGTCCTCTTTCTCCTCTTCCTCCTCTCCTCCTTCCTTTGATGGTTCAGAAAGACCACACACTCTTTCTTGAGTTTTAATGTGTCTAACTATATCTTCCACATCTTCTTCAGCTGTATCTTGCGGTTCAAACTACACCATTAAACACCACGCACTCTCTGCCATTGTTGATGTCAATCCAATGTTAATGTGTACCACCGTCGTCCTCCTCAGATTGTTTCGAACCACCCGATGAAATACCACAAAATTGATTGTTTCACACGGCCATTTTTTATGTTTCTCATGATCTTCCTCCTCCTCCTCCTCCTCCTCCTCAAATTCCTTCCGCTGGTTCAACTACCATTAAACATCACAAAGTCTCTGCCATTGTTAATATCAAACCATTGCTAGTGCGTCTGATACTATTTTCCTCTTCCTCCTCAAATTTCGTTCGTGGTTCGGTCCACCATTAAACACGATAAACTCTCTGCCATTGTTGGTCTCAAACCATATTTAATTAGTCTCGCCATCTCTCTCTTCCTCCTCAATTTCCTTCCGTGGTTAGGACCGCAATTAAACATCACAAACTCTCTGCCTTTCTTGGTCTCAAACCATGTTTAGTGTGTTTTACCATCTTCCTTCGTTCCCTCAATTTCCTTCCGTGGTTTGGGCCACCATTAAACGCGACACACTATCTGCCATTGTCGGACTCAAACCATGTTTAATAATCATGTATCACTGTCTTCCTCTTTCTCCTCAATTTCCTTCCGTTGTTCGGACCGCCATTAAACATCACAAATAGTCTGCAATTGTCCGGCTCAAACCATTTTTAATTTGTCTTACTTCCTCTTTCTTCTCAACTGCATTTGATGGTGTGGACCGTCATTAAACATCACAAACTCTCTGCCATCTTTTAATCTCAAACCATTTTTAATGTGTCTCAGCATATTTTTGGGGGTTTAAATTTCCATCGTTTAACGGACAACACACTATCATCGTGATCATTGCCGGTCTCAAACCATGTTATTATGGCTCACAATTTTCTTCCTCATTATCAGTTTAAAAAAAAATGTTTTGGATCACCATTAAACACCACAAACACTCACTCTGCCATGTAGGTAAAGTTGTGTAGAGGTGTGTAGAAACATAATCACCACACACAATCTCGACCATCGATGTCGTCTCTATTTTCCTCCTCCTTAATTTCCTTTTCGGGCTACCATTAAACACGGCAAACTCTCTGCTTCCTTTAACTTCCTTTGATGGTTAAAGCCACCCGTTTAAAACACAACACGATGTCTGCCATTGTCGGGCGAATTAGGGAGCGCCGAAGTATGGGCCTAATCAACACACTGACATATATATATATATACCCTAGTCCTTTGATCCCGGACCCGTCTCAGTGTTGTCTGTGTTGACTTAACACTAACACACTGAGCGTGTACAGATTATGACTAGTCTGCGTTTTTCCCTGTCTGTGTATACTGTACACACATTGCACCGCGTACAGTATACACACACTCGACACATAATGTAGAGCGCGTCCTCGAAACTCGTGTACTGTGCATAAACATGAAACATAATCCCGGATGCAATAATGATTTGTACTGCCAAAGTCCCACGCGTTCATGTTGTTAAAAGATCAATATTGCACGATAATTGTTTGGTTTTTTTGGCTTTGATTCAATTGGCACGCTGCCCGAGAAAAACTGTTTTGAAGAACAAATAATATAATCATGGTTGATGAACGCGAATAATCACACACTCTATAAACAAGTGTGCATCTTTCTGCCAGTGTGCAAATACAGAAGAAATTACATAACTCGAAACACATGTGTCATTTTTATCGTTGCAGCTACACCTCGAATCAGATTCATACTTTGCAAATCTAAGGAACACAGCACTGCTAAAACTTGAAGTGAGCACCACTCACTTTCACGTTCATCGAAAGAATACTTGAGAGAGCGCTGCGTTTCAGAGAACGCAACCACTTCACTAATCCTACGAATCTCAGTGAAATCACTTAAAAGATTTGCTGGGCAGTCAAAAAGCAGGAAAATTAACATGGTAATTTTGTTGGGATTTCCACCAAAGGGGAAGCTATAAAACCTTCACTGGCGCATTTGTAATAACCCATGCAGGAAGGAAAACCCAAAGGCAACATTTTGAAAAGCTTTGCTAAAGGGACTGCAAGTTGATCGCTGAGCATGCATTATTTTAAAGTGTTCAATACATTTGTAAGAGCCCATAAAACACTCACACTGACTCATGCATGCAAAAAAACGCCTATACGGACGCAGACGCAGAGGCACACGCACGCAAATGGACACACACACACACACACACACACACACACACACACACACACACACACACACACACACATATATACACACATAACACACACATACGCCGCAAGTAAGTCAGCTAGAGAGAGAGAGGGAGAGAGAGAGGGGGGGGAGGGGGTGGTCGTTATGGGAGGTTTTACTGTATGTAAAAATCAAAACCAATGTGTTCAGTTTTGTCGTGGCTACAAGGGTTTGTATGGCCAGCACCTGGGCTGTACACTTATACCGTCCCTCTTTAAATTTCTGGCATTTGTGACCGGATCTGACAAAATGGTAGATAACCTGATTTTTGGAAAAATTTAGATATGCATATCATCTGAAAGCTTAAAAAACAAGCTTTCATGTGATGTTTAAATGAAAAGGATACTTTCACAAATGAAGACTCAGGAGCAGTTTGAAATACGGGTATTAATGGTGGCCATTTTGAGGAAATTGGACTTAAAGTTTGGACACATTCAACAGCGATGAGTCCCTAGCAACCATGCTTAAATTTCGTTCTAATGGAATGAAATGTGTACAGAGTACACTAAACAACAGTTTTATGCTTGTTTCCATGGTGATTTTGTATCACTGTAGGATTTGTGAGATTTTTAAAGTACAGTTGATAGTGAAAATGTGATTCGAGAAACTAGGTCTCACCAAAATAGCAGTCAAAATTATCCATGCTCTTCCATAAAATACATAATGCCAATGGGTGTATAACAACTTACTAAAAGCCATGTGCAACTTAAACCTTCTCTCAAATAATTCATTGTCTTAGTTTGTAAAGCATAAGCTTCATATTTTAAGTATTATTATTAAAGTTCATTTTTACGAACCGAAACAATAAATCACAGAGTACTGATCTCACTTGGTTTTTATTTGTGGTTGCTTGAGTGAACTTAAATATGAACGATACATCAATCTCATTTGGTAAGGCGTCCGCCCCGTGATCGGGAGGTCGTGGGTTCGAACCCCGGCCGGGTCATACCTAAGACTTTAAAATTGGCAATCTAGTGGCTGCTCCGCCTGGCGACTGGCATTATGGGGTTAGTGCTGGGACTGGTTGGTCCGGTGTCAGAATAATGTGACTGGGTGAGATATGAAGCCTGTGCTGCGACTTCTGTCTTTGTGTGTGGCGCACGTTATATGTCAAAGCAGCACCGCCCTGATATGGCCCTTCGTGGTCGGCTGGGCGTTAAGCAAACAAACAAACAAAACAAAATCAATCTCATTAAAACATGAATATTTCAAACGAATCTGAATTGTTGAAGTCGATTGTCCTCCATACAATAAATATACAATTTAATTGAAGATAAAACTAAAGAAAAAAAGTGCAAGCAAAATGTTCCCACTGAAAACCGACTGAAAGAGAGAGAGAGAGAGAGAGAGAGAGAGAGAGAGAGAGAGAGAGAGAGAGAGAGGGTGGGTGTGAGAGAGAGAGAGACTGAGAGAGAGAGAGAGAGAGAGAGAGAGAGAGAGAGAGAGAGAGAGAGAGAGAGAGAGGGGGGGCAGCTTTGAGTCTAGAAGGCAACAGCTGTAACTGTCAGAGAACCGGGTCGAACAGACGAATGTAGCCTACTGGCAAATACTTTGAACAGAGGTAAGTTTATAATCTAATAATTTTTGTATCAGCATTTTGCTTTGCTATTCCTTACCGTTATCCTTCAACTACACACAAATGATTCCTCCTCGGACAACAGGTTTGAAAGCAAAGAGACTCAATAATCCTGATTCACAAGTCAATCCAAATAATAAACACAATGAACTTCATGATTGCACAGATCTGAAGTCAAGCCAGTTCCATTATTTAAAATGTCACTCCAGTGATCCTTAAACTTGAAAACATTTACTGCCACCAAGTCCCGGTAGCATCACAGTGTGTAGCCAATGTAGTGTACAAACAAATGTACTACAATATAACACATATACTATGAGTAAGCAGATGGAAAGCAGGTTAGTTGGGGGGTGGACACATCACATCCCTCTTGTCCTCGCGCACAAACTCACGAATCTGGGTGAACAGGTATGGTTGTCGCTCACGCGAGAGTCCGGGGGTGGGCAGAATCAGTGGCATGTCTGCCAAGGCTCGGAAAGCTTCCCGGCTGACCAGCAGGTTCCGCTGCTCCTCAACTTCAGCCAGAGACATCTTCACAAAGACACAGCCAGGGTGCTGGTGTGACATTATGAAGTGGGCAAACTTCAGCATGCCAGACAGGAGCTTGAACGCTGGCTTGAGGAAGGTCTGCCAGTCGTACGTGTTGACAAGAGTAGAGCCATCCTCCCTGCCGACTAGCTGTGGAATGTTAACGTGGCTCACTGCTGTGCTCTCTCCCACGACCTTGCACAAACCATCGAGGCAGGACACCTCGGATCGCCGGAAGCACTTCTTTAGCAGGCCAAAGGCCCAGTCGGGGGCAAACTTTGTATGCCCGGCTGGCATGAAGTGTACATTGATCTCTGTGTGAAGGCCTTTCATGACGCGCCAGATCAGGTACCACATTACAAAGTTATTTTTGTTCTGCCCTGAACAGTTGTCACAATGCAGACTGAGCACTTGCTCTCCTCCTAGTCCGTATTTCTCGAAGAAGAAGTGCAAGTAGCTGATTACAGCAGTGGACCCTTTACTGCAGTTGACGCTTTCGTCGACAAGAAAGTTGACTTGTTGAGGGATGGCCTCACAGTTGACACCGAAGATGGCACATTTCCTCGGCACCATGAAATACATTGAGCCCGGTTGTGCAGCGTTACTTGTAAGATGCACCTGCTGCGCAAAATCAAAGCAATAATGAACAGCAATGGGGCGTGAGTTTGGGGCAGTCTCCGTGAGAGCGGTCAATCCAAGCCCCTGCCTGGACGCCGCCTGCCTGGACAGCCGTCTTGCACTGGGCTATTTCATCCTTGTAGAATTGACGCTCTGCAACCACTATAATACTCAAGTGTCGCTGTTGCTCCAGGATAAGTTCGCCCTTCTCTTCGTCGGTCAGGTTTGCACTGCGAAATATCTTGGTGTTGTTGTTTTGGCACCTCCAACCCTGGAACAAATGAATATCAATCTTCACATAACACGATCACTCACTTTCCTTCGCTAATAGTTGGTCAACAACTATGATGTATAGCTGACACAGCCTGGTGAATAATGTTGATGCGGCAAACAGCTCAGGGGTGTCTTGAAGAAGAAACAAATATGACAGTCTTCATGTAAAGCCAAGTCCAGGTTGTGAACGCCCAAAACCCATGTAGTTCTCTGTGGGAATGCTTAAGTCAACAAAAAGTAATGCATAGTTCTGTCCAGACACAATGCAAGGTGTGACTTGTAGTAATTCTATCTTTGAAATGTTATGACTAAAATTAATTGAATCTAGTTTTGAAGAAATACAAAAAATGTAGAAACAAACGAATAACACACGTACACATTGAATGCACAGTGCCCTGCAGTGTTATTACAAATACATCTGTAATTATTATTTATTTTTGAACACAAGCAATGATGCCATACAAACTAATAGGTGTAATTTTGAAAGGGATGAGTAGGGGGAGGGGGTGGGGGAGGAGAGTTTTTCATTCAGTGTCCTTATTAATTGTTTTCCCTTCTTTCGAAGTTTAAATTACGGGGTCATGATTTAAACTCCTGATTAAATCGTTCATGTACCAACATACCAACATTTCATTAAAAAAATGAAACTTTGCAATAGCCCCCTCTATTTCTTCTTCGTTACCTATTTCTCTGTAAGTATATAATTATGGTTGCAGCTGTTTTAAATCACACGTGGCTCATATACGCAATATATATATGTAGTATTATAGTTTTGTGTGTGTTTGGGTAATTGTATAAATGAATGCACACACATACACAAGCCAGAGACAAACATGCAGATACACAGACCAACCAGACAGCCAGTCACAAACACAGACAGACAGACAGACAGACCGACCGACAGACGTACAGACAGACAGACAGACAGACAGACAGACAGACAGACAGACAGACAGACAGACACACACACACCGCACACACACACACACACGAACACACACACACACACAAACACACACACACACACACAAACACACACACATACACACACATACACACACACACTCATACACAAACACACACACACACACTAACACACACACACACACACACTAACACACACACACACACACAAACACACACACACTCATACACAAACACACAGCACCCCCTATATCTATTTAATTAAAAAAAATATGAAAAAAACACGAGACTGACATTCTGCTATGTGCGCTATGCATTCGCAGACAACTGTGTCAAGGTCGGCCAGCTATTACTGGAGGAAAAAAACAAGGCCCCCTGTCTAGTCTCTAGTGACAGCAACGTAAGTGCATATGTCTGATTTGAACACAATACATTCACCTCGATCAAATGCAGCTTATCCCGCTGTCTCTTGTCTAAATTAGTTTCTGTTCACGTCAACCTACGGCATGCATTAACACATCTATGCAAATTGCAGGTCGTGACCTCAATCAGCACATGGAATACATACAAGTATTTAGTTGTGCATTATCTCCGCAGCGTGTGTTTGCTAAGTGTCAATCACGTGTCAGTGTCAGTAGCTACTCTGTCTGAAGGATATAGAACTCAAAAGAGACACTCGTTTTATTGGGCGTATGCCAGCAAGAATTTACATATCTTTCAGACAATCTCATGGTTGGATACAAATAATCTGTCATAAACCGATCAATACTTTTTTTTTTAAAGGTCGTTGTTACATACTTATGTACCAGTAATAGTTTGCCAGAAAGTGCATATCTGTCAGACAACATTATGATTGGATATCGATACCTTCGTTAACCGATCTATAACTTTTTGTTTGGAAGCCGATGTTACAGATTAACAGTGAGCTAGCATGAATGTGCATTTCTGTCAGACAATGTCATCATGGTTGTAACATTATATACTTTTTATACCGATCAATATACCTTTTTAAAAGTCGATGCTAATAACTTATTAGTATGTAGTTGGGGATATTGTTGCACTCCTTTTGAATTTTTGTTTTCCTTATTGCATTAGTGACAAGCCCATCACGGGATTTGGCCAATGTGCGTCATTCGAGAGACAGGTCGATAAACTAGCAGTTCGTTGCCCAATAAACACTCGATCCCTATCACGTGTCTTTCCCGGTTTTCATTGCGGTTATAGACGGGCGCAGTGGCCTTGTGGATAAGACATCGGCTTAGTATAATCGGAAGGTCGTGAGTTCAAATCCCGGCCACGGCCGCCTGGTGGGTTAGGGGTGGAGATTTGTCCGATCTCCCTGGTCAAATTATGTGCAGACCGGCAGTGCCTTATTCCCCTTCGTGTGTACACGCACGCACAAGACCAAGTGCGCATGGAAAAGATCATGTAATCCATGTCAGAGTTTGGCGAGTTATAGAAACACGAAAATACCCAGCATGCTTCCCCCAAAAGCGGCGTATGGCAGCCTGAAGGCGGGGTAAAAACGGTCATAAACGTAAAAACCCATTTGTGCACAAAAATGAGTGAACGTGGGAGTTTCAGCCCATGAACGAAGAGAAGAAGAAGAAGATTGCGGTTATACACAGAATTAAAGGTACACTCCTTCTCGTGTCAGGGGTATTGTTCACCGCCACAAATCTACCCATGCAGGCTTTCATATATTATGTGATCAGAGCATACCTCCACTTCGATACTTACCCAAAATCAACAGTGTGACTGCTTTTTGTGCAGAGTTGGACTGTTTGCATAAATAAAATAATATCGTATAAAAGCCACTACATGGTGCGATAGTGAGCAGGACTGTTTTGATGGAAAGGATTGTGCTTTTACATTTAGGCCTAAAAAAAAAATAGGTGTGGTTACGGTAACCCGACCTACCCTATTTTTAGGGGCCGATCCTATAACTTTTTATTACATTTGTAAAAAAACAAAAAAACCGAGTGCAAAAAACGCAATGAAAGCGAAAGCGCCCGAGTCGCACACTTATTTCCCTGTCAAGTAGGTTTAATTTGTACACATTAGAAAAAAAAGTTTAAAAAAAAAAAGTGATTGCCTACCTACCTACCCTATTTTTTTTGGCTATGTTACCGTAACCACACCTATTATTTTTTTTGGCCTTATGTAACTCCCCCCCCCCTCCAACACCACCACCACCTTCACCGACCCCCTTCCCTGCCGACACCGAAAACTCTTCTATGTTTCAAAACACGTTCTTGGGTGTTATGCATGAGTGACGTCTAAACGTTTAGGCGGCGTGCAAACAGAGGTCACCGCCTACCGCGATTTACACGGTATGCACGAGTGGCGACTACACGCTTGTGCCGCCTAAACTGGCGACTAAATTTAGACGTGCTCCGGAGGTCGTCTAAATGGTTTACACGCCGACTACAGGAAATCAAAATGGCCGCATTCATCGCTTTCGAACACCGCAATCGACGAGTTTTTCGTCGCCATCGAGTATTTCGAGACAGAACGCACCCGTTAGAAGTGCTGGACGACAGAGAAGTGTTTACAAGATTTCGGTTCCCTCGCCATTTCATTTTGGAACTGACAGATGAGATCTGTGATGACATAGAGTTTCCAGTTCGTCGCCAAGGAGCACTGACACCTGTGTTACAGGTGCTTTTGACCCTCAGATTTTACGCCACCGGCACCCTTCAAAACGTAATTGGTGACTTGTTTGGGGTGACCCAGTCTACAGCATCGAGGACCATCAGCCGTGTCACCGATGCTCTTTTGGCACACGTTGGTGAGTGGATTGTCATGCCAAACCAAGAAAAAGCTGACAGAAACAAAGTGGATTTTTTTGATATGCAGGGATTCCCCAACGTCGTGGGCTGTGTGGACGGGACACAGATACGAATCCAAGCACCTTTCTTCCAAGAACACGAGTTCGTCAACAGAAAAAATTTCCATTCGATCAATGTTCAGGTGAGCTGGATATATATACACTTTGAACCAATGACATTGACAGCAAGTCGAGTGACAGAATAAAGAGCAATTATAGTTTTTATACTGCACTGATGCAGGCTGGATTATTTTGCATTAGCAGACATTTACTAACACTGTAAATTAAAACCTTAAAAAAAAGAAGACATATTACAAATTATGATTGTTGAAAATAAGAGCAAAGAAATGTGTTATTAGCCAGAAGATGTGTACCGTAGATGGAGTGCAAACACCCTTTAATTAGTTTAAAATATTCTGAATTCTTGTGAGTGCAGCTGCATTATTATGTCAGTGTATACTTGTATAAATTTGTATTTGGTCTGCGGCTCATGCATTTTGAAAATACATGGTTGGGTCTTGTCTTTCCAGAGTTTCTGCAAAGATTTGCACTTTACTACAAACATCCATAGTTTTATGAAGGACAACTAATGTGTTATGAACAAAAGCACTATAGGTTGAATAACATTTTCCCACCTGTTTGTACATACATATGTCCATGTATAACATGTACATTTTGCAAGTACAAGTTAATGTGATGTTAATGTTAACATTTGGTTTGTTGCAGGTGATCTGTGATGCAGATTTGAAATTTATAAATGTGATTGCCCGGTGGCCTGGATCAGTCCACGATGCCAGGATTCTGAGGGAGTCGCCCCTGTTTGACTCATTTGAGAGCAACGCACCACCCCTTGATGGCATCATTTTGGGGGATAGCGGGTACATGCTACGGACATGGCTCATGACACCTGTACAAAATCCTGAAACACGACAGGAGACCGGCTATAACTTTGCGCACAGCTCCACCCGGACTACTGTAGAGCGGAGCATCGGAGTGGCAAAGCAGAGGTGGCAGTGTCTCCGCTATGGCTTGAGGCTTCAGCCCCGGAAGGCCTGCAGAGTGATCCCAGGTATGTGATTTAAATATATATATGTTTGTATATATAGATAATATTAATACATGTATAAACTAGTTGTTTTCAGCTGCTAATATTCATTTCTCAGTTCAAACTACTAGTGTTGAAAAAGCATAATTTGATTCTCATGCGGCAAATTATGTGTTTATGCACAAACTGTTAGTTCTAACTTGAAGGCCCACTTCACCTCGTTAAACTCTGTCTCGGTCAGGCTAAAATAGGGATAACACGATCCCTCCGCTTGGTCAGATTTTAAAAATCAACACACTGACTGCTTGACGTGGTGAGATGGAATTTTCTTCACTGTCATATTTATCACTGTGTACAGAGAGCGTACAGGCTGTTCATGTTTGGTATCTGACCAAGTGGAGGGATGGTCTTATTCCATGCAGAGGAGAGTTACATCAATCAATGTGGATTGAGTTTTCTTACTTGATCAGTTTATTAAGTTGTTATTTATTTATACAGTTTGCTTCATGCTGCACAACCGGGCCCGGCATTTGAACCTGCCCCTGCCACCGGATGAAGGCCCGGACTATTTTGATGACGATGATGGGGATGCCCCCATCCCATGTGAAGGGCAAATGAACATTACCGAGAGAGCGAGGGCAGCAGCTGGAAAGGCGGCCAGGGCAAGGATCATCAATAATTGTTTCTGATGCAATTCACATTCAAGGTAATTTTAATATTATTTGTTGTCGTGAAAGAAATTTGAAATAGAGATGGACCTCGTTCATAGATTCATAATTTATTTGAGGTAAGTTTTTCTTTCCAATAAAGCAAATAGCCACAAGTTCCTCATTTTACACTATTTTTGCAGTGCATACTGAGAAGAGATGCACACCTTCACATCCCACGGTTTGATATAAAGTAATTTGATATAATGTACCGAAGCCATGTACCTAGTCATAGTATGTCTCCTGCTGATTGCTCAGTGTTACAGAGCTGTACCCTTCAAAATGATTGTGCAGCATCAATTCTGTTACACCAAATATTACACTGTATTGCAAAATCTGGTTTTGACAGAACTATTCGCAAGAAGGCATTTTCAGAGTGGCTGCATTAAACTGTTTAACATGCAAAGGTGTGCTGAATCACATTTATGCCATAGTACACAATAGTGTCACAATGCTGTCTTTAAACAATCATACAAGATACAGTCACTTTTGGAGAAAAAAAAAATACAACCACAATGATCACTGCTTCCATTCAATGGGGACACAAAGGAGATATTTAAAAGAACAGATTTTTATTTACACACAATTCTTTAACTCGAAATGGTACATAACATATGAGAAATGTCCATCATAAGACAAAGTAGGAGTGTGGCCATCCAAAATTGACTAGATATAAGTATCACAACGAGGAAATGACTAGAGTGGGAGCAAAGTTGTCCTCCTTTGTAAGAAAAAAATCTTATTGGATGAATACTGTAAAGTACGGAGACAGGGTCGAGGTTTATCATCATCTTCACTTAATGCTCACACACAAAAACAAACTGTTTATTACCAGCATTGTTTGTGCATGAGAAGTTTATTCATGCTATTTATGGGAACAGTCAGTCATTACACACTGTACCACACATTGGTTAGTCTAATGCAGCAGGTTCACAGACTGATGATGTGACCCTTGTCTCCATTTATTTGTATTAATTCCATTCGAATCTTTCTTTTCTTCAGAAACAAAACCTGAATTAAGTTGGAAATGCAGCCTAAATGAGCAAAATTGACTAGATGTAAGTATAACAAACAGGAAATGACTAGAGTAGGAGCAAACTTTAAGACACCTAGAGCTTTATCATCCTCTTCACACCCCAAAAAAAGCCTGTACATCCAATGCCAGTTTATCATATCATGCGATTTACAGGACCAGTCAGAACACACTGTACCACACGATTAGTTAGACTAATTCAGCAGGTTCACTGACTTATGATGCGACCTCTCTCTCCATGTATAACAATTCCATTTGAATTTTCCTTTTCTTGAGAGACAAAACCTCTAGTTGTAGCCTTTCTCTGTCTGTTTGGGCCCTTTCTCTGTCAGTTTGGGCATTGTTTTTCCTTATGTCGCTAGAGAGCCACTCCTTAAACAGTGTGTCTTCTTCAGGGTCCTCGTTTTCCTGCATGCGAAAGCCCGACTGCCTCCTCTTCCTCGCAAAGGACTTCCTGTTGTATGGGGACTGCACACCACTCCTGTTGAATGGGGACTGCACATCACCATTGCTGCTCAACCCAGCGCGAGGTGATGCTGCTGCCAATCCTGTTGTTCTTGCAACTGTCACTGAAACAGTTGTGAAAAGAAAGATTTTTGATTGAGGCATGAGAATTGTAGTGTCATAGTATGAGAGAAGCCATTATTTAGGCATGCAACACTGACTGTGAGCATTGCCATATTTGTAAAGAAGATTTAGAGAATTTCTTTTTCTTTTTTTTTAATATCTGAACTGTGTTATATGTCTCATGCTTATCCTAACTACAAATGAAATAAATAGTTTGTATCCGTCGCGATAGAGACCTTCGCGGTTAAAAACGACGTTAAACACCAAATAAAAAAAAAGAATAGTTTGTAATTTAATGTAAATGATTCTTCCTATCTTATTGAGTAGTGACACTGACAGCTTCTTGAAAATACAGCACAAATCTGTACATTGCTTTCATTGTGACAAAAGTTACTGCACACACAAGCAACTGTCGATCACCGAGTTAAAATGAATTCAATGGTACACATATGATTGAATATATTGAACTGAAACTGCCAGCTGTTTCTCGGCAATATGTGAATAAATCACACATTTTCAATTTGAGTAACTCAGCACTAAAATGACCATCGATGTGTCACAAATAGGACACCACAGAATCTGTCGGTTAAGTGCAAGTTTAGGGCATAATGTGAAAAAAATGTATCCTACTCAGTTAATAAATTTCAAAGTATACAGTGGCGGTACTTACCAGCGTTGTTCTTGCTTGAAGTGGATGTGGAAGGCTGCTCTGCAACGGCGGCTACACAAACAAAAAGACATGCTGCTGATAGTTTTCTAAAACTAGAATTTGAAAAGTACAATACCTTGTCATTATGATTATTCCAAAGTAACTAAGATATGTAACTTAAGATTAGAGTATTAAATTACCCATGATAAAGACATCAAATGAATGCTGTGATCCTGTTGGTTGGCTTGCAATTGCCGACTTGCACAATCCCGCTCGAGACAGCTCTTCTTTTTGAAAGAGAAGGAAAGTTCACTGGCATGTGTGCGAACTTTTTGCTCTCAAGGAAAGTTCACTGGCCTGTGTGCGAACTTTTTGCTCTTGTCACTGGCTTGTGTGCGAACTTTTTGCTCATGAGAGCAAAAAGTTCGCACACAGGCCAGTGAATTTTCCTTCTCTTTCAAAAAGAAGAGCTGTCTCGAGCGCAAAAAGTTCGCACACAGGCCAGTGAACTTTCCTTCTCTTTCAAAAAGAAGAGCTGTCTCCAGCGGTATTGTGTAAGTCGGCTATTGCAAGTCTGTTTGGTCAGTTCCGATTACCGATTACCTCCCATGGATGCGAAAATCTATATGACCGTTTTTCTTTATTTTTTTCTCTGTTAATTCACCAGTGGCTATGTATCATGTAACATGTGTTACGGAATTGCACCAGTGTAAGGGTTAATAAATTTCAAAGCATACAGTGGTGGTACTTACCAGCGTTGTTCTTGCTTGAAGTGGATGTGGAAGGCTGCACTGCAACGGCGGCTACACAAACAAAAAGACATGCTGCTGATAGTTTTCTAAAACTAGAATTTGAAAAGTACAAAACACTACAATAACTTGTCATTATTCCAAAGTAACTAAGATATGTAACTTAAGATTAGAGTATTAAATTAAACATGATAAAGACATCAAATGAATGCTGTGATCCTGTTGGTTGTCTTGCAATAGCCGATTTGCACAATCCCGCTGGAGACAGCTCTTCTTTTTGAAAGAGAAGGAAAGTTCACTGGCCTGTGTGCGAACTTTTTGCTCTCAAGAGTTATCGTTCCTTATGATGCATTTACAGCGTCAGATCTGACAATGACCACCGAACCACAGAATTTTCATGCGATTGTAAGTACCAAAGTTCCACAATTACCTCAACAACAAAAAATATATTCAGGATACAAGAAACTGAATCTGGTAAAGTTATTTAACAGACAACAGAGTACTGTTCCAGGATGGCATGTAATATTGATGTCGAAGAGAATTCAGACATCGCTATTCAAGCGAGTGTTCTTTGGCTTGCGTAATTTTTTTTATTTAAATCAATCGCCTTTCATATGTTTACGGGTGATGGTTAGGTACTTTGAACGAACTTTATGATCATTCTTCCGGCTATCCTTGGTGCAGCCAACTGCTGCACAGTGCAAATTCACCATTTTTAGGGCGAAGTGTCTGCACTGAAACGCTATCTCCCACAGAGCTTTCAAAACATGACCGCTTCGCGCCGGCAGATCTTGCGAGGTTACCCATAATTACTCCGATTGTTCGCGGGATTTCTGTCTCGAGCTCGATTGTGCAAGTCGCCTATTGTAGAGGAGGCAGGGGGTGGGGTCTTAGGTCTGGGAAACCTACATCAAAGACATTCAGCTGCTACGCTAGACGCCTAGTGACCCATTTTAGGGTAGGAGGAGAAAGGTATTGGATATAGTGTCCAAGGAGATTTGAAAAAAATGAAGTTATTTAGAAGCAATAATTAGATTGATGACAACATAAATATACTACATGTTTGAGTTCTCAATATTACACAAATAATATCTGCATATTACATATCAAGTGTCAACTGCTCACCATTTGTCTCGATGATCAATGAGCCGTCCAAAGGGCTGATCCGCAGGGGGAGATTAACAACAGAGGCTGCACAACAGAAGCAATTATTGTTTTAAATAGAAGTCAAAATATTTACGCCAACCCCATAATATTACAAGAGTTACAAGCACACATTTCATATTTCCCGAGTACATCGATTCATGATTGTGCTTTATCAAACTGCTAATTCCAGATTGCACTGATTGTGCATTATCAAACCGCTTATTCCAGATTGCACTTTTGTGCATTATCAAACCGCTGGTTCCAGAGTGCATTGATTGTGCATTATCTAAGTTCTAACCGCTAATTCCAGAGTGCACTGATTGTGCATTATCAAACCGCTAATTCCAGAGTGCACTGATTGTGCATTATCAAACCGCTAATTCCAGAGTGCACTGATTGTGCATTATCAAACCGCTAATTCCAGAGTGCACTGATTGTGCATTATCAAACCGCTAATTCCAGAGTGCACTGATTGTGCATTATCAAACCGCTAATTCCAGAGTGCACTGATTGTGCATTATCAAACCGCTAATTCCAGAGTGCACTGATTGTGCATTATCAAACCGCTAATTCCAGAGTGCACTGATTGTGCATTATCAAACCGCTAATTCCAGAGTGCACTGACTGTGCATTATCAAACCGCTAATTCCAGATTGCACTTTTGTGCATTATCAAACCGCTGGTTCCAGAGTGCATTGATTGTGCATTGATTGTGCATTATCTAAGTTCTAACCGCTAATTCCAGAGTGCACTGATTGTGCATTATCAAACTGCTAGTTCCAGAGTGCACTGACTGTGGATGTCATTTTACATGATGTGAATAAAACCTGTGAAGTTAACATCCAAAAGATTACAACATTGTACCTGGCGGTTGGTCTTTGTGCCCTGCATCATCCTCATCATTCTGATTCAGCAAATCATCATCACTGTCACCGGTGTCAGCAGAGTTGTCATTTAAAGAGGAAGTATCAATGCCACCATCTGAAAAATTGTGATAAAATCATATCATGGTTTTGAATTTTGAGTTGTTGGCATGTTTTAGCTTTGCTAAATATGTGTACATGGCATATTAAATACCAATAAATATTGTATACCCCCTAAAAGTGTCTGACTGGTGACAATTGTGTGTAAATAAATACTCTGGGATGAATTGAATACTAATACTTCTAACATTACAAGTTTGTGAAAGTGACTGTCATAGAGGTGCGCTGTGTTGCTCATTTGATGTGACGCGAGTAATTAATAACAAAATTCAAGGGATTCATTTTTAAACCTCATCTTCAATCAGCAAGACATTACAGACACTCACTTGAAATGGGGGGGGGGGGGGGGGGTGTAATGGCATACACAGGTGTTACACTTCAACCCTTTTTCTCATGCAATTAATTCAGAAAATGTAATCAAAACAACAAGCAGCTTACAGTTACAAGTTACACAAGAAAAGACATTGTCTTGTAAAGTTCTTTGAATTTATGAATAATCATCATGATATTAAAAAGGTTTTGGGACAGCCTGTTAATTTTTCGTCAAAAGAAACAGATCTTAAATCCCACAAGCAGAACATTGACACTAATCAAAACCTACAGCAGACGACACGTGCACGCTAAAGTAAAATGAAAGACCATTTTCTTACCTATCCCATTGGTTTTGGTCGTGTTAAGGCCGATGATCCCCATTACTATGTCCTCAAAGGGTACGGGAGGCTTCGGTTCTCCTCCCCCAGTACCTCTCCCATGCTTGCTTTTCGACTCCACGGCCGTTTTTAGGTCTCTCCACTTTTTGGAGCACTGTCCCCAAGATCTCCCGTTCGATCCCATTGCGTTCACTTTACCAGCGATCGCTTCCCACACTCGACGTTTTTTCTTCTGTGTAACACCACTTTTGTGTTTACTGAGGATTAAGTCCTTGTGGAGAGCAACCTCCTCCAGCAAGACTGCATTCTCTTTCATCCTAAAATTGGGTTTTTTCGCATTTTTGCCCTCCATTTCTCTGCTCTTTCTAAAACCCAACCCAAAAGCGCGCAATGGAAGAAGGAAGTTAGCAAACGGCCATCGCGCATGCGTATTGGCAGGTATTTCCCGGGAATTCCCCGAGCTTGACTGATGACGCAAACGTGACCTTGCTTTCCACGGCAACTTGAAAGTCGGCGGTCAAGTCGTCACCCGTGCATACCGACTGAGCGCCTGCGGTAGGCGGCGACTTTCAAGTCATGACTTCGCTGAAGTCGGCGTGTACTTTCGACGTCACTCATGCATAACACCCCTTGACTCATTATTGCCGTGCAGCCATGTGAGAGAAGACGCTTCAAAAAAGGTACTTTAAAGGCACAGTAAGCCTCCCGTAAACCATCACAGATACGGTCAGGCTTTTACACACAGTACAAACACCCTTTCATTTAAACACTCACCGATTGAGAACATCCTAGGTGCCCTCCGTAAAGAGCGAACAATTTTCAAATAATTTATTTTTGCGTGGTTTATCTTACCCCTGAGCCATCGTGAACCCGTGTGATCCAGTTTCCCTTTTTCACAATGTAGTCGTCAGTTAGTCATTTGAATGCGACTCGATGTGAGCTTATCTACAATAGCACGTTTTTATGCACGAAACAAACGGCTGTGGTTCACAAGAACTCTAGCGATGGCTTTTGACTGTTGAGAGGAACGGCGATAATTATGCATAAACCGTCGTCTGCTTCGACCCTTGCGTGACCCTGCTTCCGGGCTTTTCTTTTTTCAAACTTTCACAACTTCGAATTGTACTGATCTTGTCTTGATGAAAAAAGAATTCTTTTATGATTAAAGAATGTTTGTGTAACAAGCTGTCAATTTATTATTTAGATTTTAAAAGTTAGGTCTAGCGCAAAAACGCACCACGGTCCAAAAACATTCTGATAATCATCGATCCACGGCTATCGCCAGTTTACATCGATAGAAGTAACTCATTTTTGACCTGAGTTCAGGATGGGTCCAAAAAGTGTTCGAGACAATCTGCAAAATTAATTCTTTAAAAATTGCTCGCTCTTTACGTAGGGCACCTATGATGTTCCCGTTTGGTGAGCGTTCAAATGGAAGGGTGTTTGTACTGTGTGTAAAAGCCTGACAGTATCTGTGATGGTTTACGGGAGGCTTACTGTCCGGGCGTGATTTCCGGTATTGAATATTCATAACAGCCGTCCAGCACCAAAACGAGGCGCCATTGTTGTAGAGGAGCAAGTCCACGAAAATAAATTCTTTGAAAATTTCTCACGCTCGACAGAAAGCAGCCAGGATGTTCCCGTTCGGTGAGCGTTCAAATGGAAGTATGCTTGTACTGTATGTAGACGCTCGGGGCGCTCTGTGATGGTTTACGGGAGGCTTAAGTACTGTGCCTTTAAGATACCGCTGTTGCATGTACACGACTGAAAGCTACATTTGATTGAATCTTCTTGTCTCTACCTTCCGACCGTAAAGGTGGTCTTTAATTGAGCCCGAAGTCGACTTCGCGAAGTCTTTTTACCGAAAGATCAGTGCTAAAGGTCCGTGCGGCAAGCTTCGCGAAGTCTTTTTACCTAAAGATCAGTGCTAAAGGTCCGTGCGGCAAGCTTCGCGAAGTCTTTTTACCTAAAGATCAGTGCTAAAGGTCCGTGCGGCAAGCTTCGCGAAGTCTTTTTACCTAAAGATCAGTGCTAAAGGTCCGTGCGGCAAGCTTCGCGAAGTCTTTTTACCTAAAGATCAGTGCTAAAGGTCCGTGCGGCAAGCTTCGCGAAGTCTTTTTACCTAAAGATCAGTGCTAAAGGTCCGTGCGGCAAGCTTCGAGGAGTATTCTGTACGCGTTGTCGACTTCGCCCAGTTACGGACAGGCCTAAAGGCGGTCCTGCATTCAGCCCGAAGTCGTCTTCGCGAAGTCTTTTTACCGAAAACTCAGTGCTAAAGCTCCGTGCGGCCAGGTTCGCGAGGTATACTTCGCGTGGTCGAATTCGCCCAGTTAATTTGAGGCTTTAAAGTGACCCCGAGCAGCAGCTATCCGCAATGTGGGGTCAACATGTAGGCTACCTAGCAAATGCGGAAACTGTGCTTCATTGAAATAGCACTCTTTTCAAAAACGATCAAGTTGATGTTTAAAAGTAGACTTTGTTTCTCACACATGTTGTTTTTTTCAATCAGCAGCGCACCAGATGTATATGTTGTAAAAGAAACGTAATCGTTTTGTCCTGTCCAAGTCACGGTCTTGCAGCAGAGCAGTATCTTCTTTTGTTGTTGTGTCACTTCATTTTCGCTGGAGTCGGACCATCATTCTCGCCAGAGACTGAGAGCATCAGCAACGCTTGTGTATATATAGCTAAGTTCATTATCTGTCTGTTTGTTGTTTGTCTGTCTGTCCACTTTAAAGACCGTTGGGTCGATGTACTTGTGATTGTCAGTGTGTGTGTGAGGGTGTGTGTGTGTGCGTGTGCGAGCGTGCGTGCGTGTGCGTGTGCGTACGTGCGAGCGTGTGTGTGTGTGTGAGAGAGAGTGCGTGGGTGCGTGCGTGCGCGTGCGTGTGTGTGCGTGCGTACGAGTGTGTGTGTGTGTGTGCGTGCGTACGTGTATGTGTGTGTGTGTGTGTGATTGTGTGGACATGTGACACTGCGCTCACGTGAAATTGCAAAGCGTGAGAGTTTCCTTGTGAACAAGTGGTGTGGAGTGCGTTGACCGAATGTCAGTGTACCCTGTATTATTCTTTTCACACTGTATGACCTTTCTTGAAGCAATGAGAACCACACCAACATATATACACACACACACACACACACACACATATTTCAAACGGCAGAAATTAATATGTAAGCGCCTAGGGCTATATCTAGATTAGGCGCATAAAAATGATCACAATAATAATAATAATAATAATACTGACATTTGCGAAGAGAGAGAGAGAGAGAGAGAGAGAGAGAGGAGAGAGATAGGAAGGAGAGAGAGAGAGAGAGAGAGAGAGAGAGAGAGCTAGAGAGAGATAGTGAGGAGAGAGAGAGGGAGAGTGAGAAAGAGCGGGCGTACGTAGAAGAGAGAGAGAGAGAAGGAGAAAGAGAGTGCATGAGAGAGAGAGAGAGAGAGAGAGAGAGAGGGAGAGAGAGAGAGAGAGAGAGTGAAAGAGCGAGCGTAGAAGAAAGAGAGAGAAGAAGAAAGAGAGTGCATGTGTGCGAGAGAGAGAGAGAGAGAGAGAGAGAGAGAGAGAGAGAGAAAGAAAGAGAGAGAGAGAGAGAGAGAGAAAGAGCGAGCGTAGGAAAGAAAGAGAGAGAAAAAGAAAGAGAGTGCAGTGCATGAGAGAGAGAGAGAGAGAGAGAGAGAGAGAGAGAGAGAGAGAGAGAGAGAGAGAGCGTAGAAGAGTGAGAGAAGGAGAAAGAGAGTGCATGAGAGAGAAAGAGAGAGAGAGAGAGAGAGAGAGAGAGAAGAGAGAGAGAGAGAGAGAGAGAGAGAGAGAGAGAGAGGGAGAGAGAGAGAGAGAGAATTGAATTGAACTTTATTTAACAAGGATTAAGATTTAAGGCTACGCCTTTTCTTACAATCTGTCCTTGGGACGAACAAATACACAATGATAAAATTAAAAAATTAAAAATTAAAAAGTTAACCAACAAAAGGAGGTCGGAAAACTTCAGCGCGTGATGACAAAGATAACGATGATGATGATGATGATGATAATGATGATGCTGATGCTGATGATGATGATGATGAAGAGGCATGAAGAGCATACATAATTATGTGGTTATTCATAAAAATCAAATTCATACTATGCAGGTAATTATAAGTACAAGCTGGTAGCAATCAAACATGTAGCAATAGTACAACAAAAATATGTTCAGAATATACAATGCACAGCATATCTTTGACGTAATACTAAGTGTGGTAAATCAAAACGCTTTAAACTACTCAGACATTAAGTGTTTTTTAACACATTTTTTAAAACTTTTTAATGACTTTAAGTGCTTTGCTTAAAGGATGATGAAAGTGAATTCCAAACTGATGTACCCGAAAAAGCAAGACTGGTCTGATAAAGGTCAATTCGTGGAATCGGTGGGATCAAGTTGACTGACCCATATCTGTCGGTAGCTTTATTAAATAATGATGTAATGTAAATCGGCACTTAACCGTAATACAATGTATGCATGAAAATGGCTTTGTTTAACTTGAGATCAATCAATCAATCAATATGAGGCTTATATCGCGCGTATTCCGTGGGTACAGTTCTAAGCGCAGGGATTTATTTTTTAGTTTTAAATTTTTATTTTTATTTTATGCAATTTATATCGCGCACATATTTATTTATGCCGTGTGAGATGGAATTTTTTTTACACAATACATCACGCATTCACATCGGCCAGCAGATCGCAGCCATTTCGGCGCATATCCTACTTTTCACGGCCTATTGTTCTAAGTCACACGGGTATTTTGGTGGACATTTTTATCTATGCCTATACAATTTTGCCAGGAAAGACCCTTTTGTCAATCGTGGGATCTTTAACGTGCACACACCAATGTAGTGTACACGAAGGGACCTCGGTTTTTCGTCTCATCCGAAAGACTAGCACTTGAACCCACCACCTAGGTTAGGAAAGGGGGGAGAAAATTGCTAACGCCCTGACCCAGGGTCGAACTCGCAACCTCTCGCTTCCGAGCGCAAGTGCGTTACCACTCGGCCACCCAGTCCACCAGTCATAATTGGAGATGCTTTTCCAGTGGAAGAAAGTTAAGCATTTTTAATTTTATATCTGTTGAGGCATTATCTTTTACGATGAGTTTAGCCGAGCGACGATAGAGAGAGTCTAACTTTTTCAAGTGGACATCACTGCTGCCATCCCA
>NW_027126780.1:0-19411 GCF_037325665.1 Littorina saxatilis | reverse complement strand
CCATCCCGCATAGCTGATGCTGTTCATCATAATGACATAATGACATAATGACAAATGAAGTTGTAGTGACAGCATGTAACGACCAGACAAGTATCAACTGACATGGTATTGAAGGCGACAGTAATGTTATAAAGTGAAGCAATGCATTGCAAAATGTCAAGGTTTATTTGCTTGTTGTTTTTGTTTGTTTTTTAATGTGTTTGTTTGTGTGTGTCAGTGTGTGTGTGTGTATGTGTGTGTGTGTGTGTGTGTGTGTGTGCTTTCGTGCGTGGCTGCGCACGTGCTTGCGTGCGTTCGTGCGTGCGTGCGTGCGTGCGTGCATGTGTGTGTGTGTGTGTGTGCGTGCGTGCGTCCATGTGTGTGTGCGTGTTCATGTTGCCCTATAATCAGAGTTTCACTAAACACAACAGTGCGCGACACACCTCACATTCCTAAACGCGAAATCGTACTCCATATCTCGACTACTGTTGTGTCTGTCTGTCGCGTTGCTCATCGTTGTTGAAATTACACTCACTGGGGGTTTTGCGGATATTCTACTCTTGCTAACTTGATGATTGTTTAACTTGCTAATGTACTTCTACTATATTTGACGTTGTCTTATTGGTCTTTATATGCGCGCGCGCGCACACCCATACACACACACACGCGCACACGCACACACACACACACACACACACACACACACACACACACACACACACACACACACACACACACACACACACACACACATACTTTCTTTCTTTATTTGGTGTTTAACGTCGTTTTCAACCACGAAGGTTATATCGCGACGGACACACACATACACATTCATATATATACACCTTGAAAACAAAGCGTACACTGTGTTGCCTTTCACAATACTATTCTTTTCTCGCGTCAGCACAATCGTATCTGTGTAAACAATAGCGCTTTGTTGCAGTATGATTGGTTTAATTAAACAAAAATCTACTGATGAATTGCATTTTTGTTCTCGTTTATATATGAAGTGTGCTCACACGTAAAGTGCACAATGTAATACTCATTACACATCGTATAGGTTTTGAAACGAACGGTTGTCCAGTGCTTCAGTTTGACGGTGCACCCGCGCCATTTGCGAACAGACACACAGACACACAGACACAAGTCGTATGTATATATATATATATATATATATATATACGATTTGTGTCTGTGTGTGTGTGTGCGTCCGCGATGCCATGCCAAAGTTCTCGATCGATCTTTTTCAAATTTGCAGGCCATATTCAGCTACATCCCGGACACAACCTCATCGATGAGATATTTCAACACGTGCTCTCAGCGCGCAGCACTGAACCGATTTTGGTTTTTCTCTGGATCCATTTCCAGTAACTCTTCCTTATCTTCTCCAGTGTTTTCAGCGTTTACCTTCCTTCCTTCGTGTGGCGTCAATCCATATTCCCGTTTCTATTTTTAGAAGGTCACTGTCGACAACGCTCAATCCATATTCCCGTTATACTATTTTTAGAAGGTCACTACTCTTCTCCAGTGTTTTGCGCGTTTATCTCCCTTCCTTCGTGCGGTGCGCCGGCAAAGCCGGGTATTCGGCTCGACTTTTTCCCGGCGCAGCCGTACCCGGCGAAGCGGGTATTCATCTAGTGTTCAATATACGTAATGCACCTCAGTTCCCATAGCAACCACCTCGACTCCGTAACGACCACTTTTGGTCGGTCCCCTGGGTGGTCGTTACAGACAGCTTTGACTGTACTACATCAGAATCAAGAAGCTGTCAGTAGATATACATGTATCAGCCAGCGACAGTTTGTGACGCAGAACATGACAGGTACAGAATCGACGTGATACTAAGGGGCTCCGCTCACATAATTACCGTAAAGTACCTTGTAAACGCCCAGTATCGAGTAAGCGCCCACCCCCCACTTTTAGTCCAAAACCGTGCACAGGGTATAGTACCTTGTAAGCGCCCACCCCCCACTTTACACCATTGAAATCAGGGGAAATAAAAATTCCGCACTTGATCTGCTAGTTTTGTGAATGATTTCCCTTTCTTGCAAACCCTATCAAACGCCTGCAAGTCAATGATTACAAGATGCAGCGGATCAAATCATACACCGTTGCATTTAAGCTGTCAGCTCTTGACTATTTGGATAATAACGCCAATGGAAATGTGTCGCAAACAGCAAGTGAGTTTGGGGTAGATAGAAAAAGGATACGAGAATGGCGAGAGAATCGCGATACCCTGTTACGTCACCAGGCCGGAAAGGAAAAGAAGAAGCTCTCTCTCTCTCTCTGTGATCTCTCTCTCTCTCTCTCTCTCTCTCTCTCTCTGATATATCTCTCTGATTTCTCTCTCTCTCTCTCTCTGATCTCTCTCTCTCTCTCTCTGATATATCTCTCTGATTTCTCTCTCTCTCTCTCTCTGTGATCTCTCTCTCTCTCTCTCTGATCTCTCTCTCTGATCTCTCTCTCTCTGTGATCTCTCTATCTCTCTGTGATCTCTCTCTGATTTCTCTCTCTCTCTCTCTCTCTCTCTCTCTCTCTCTCTCTCTCTCTCTCTCTCTCTCTCTCTCTCTCTCTCTCTCTCTCTCTCTCTCTCTCTCTGCCGAAAACAGTCTTTGGCCAAGTAAAATAGACTGCTGCCCATATCCAGAAGACGTACCCCTTGTTCAAGGGAAACAGAGACAGTGTGGCCGACAGCGGCACCTCTGCAGACAAGAAAAGGATGCGACGACATTTGTCTCCCCAAGCTCTTCTAATGACAATACGAACAAGAAAAACAATGGAAGATGAAACAAGTCGCGTAAGGCGAAAATACAATATTTAGTCAAGTAGCTGCCATTTTTCAGCAAGACCGTATACTCGTAGCATCGTCAGTCCACCGCTCATGGCAAAGGCAGTGACATTGACAAGAAGAGCGGGGTAGTAGTTGCGCTAAGAAGGATAGCACGCTTTTCTGTACCTCTCTTTGTTTTAACTTTCTGAGCGTGTTTTTAATCCAAACATATCATATCTATATGTTTTTGGAATCAGGAACCGACAAGGAATAAGATGAAAGTGTTTTTAAATTGATTTGGACAATTTAATTTTGATAATAATTTTTATATATTTAATTTTCAGAGCTTGTTTTTAATCCGAATATAACATATTTATATGTTTTTGGAATCAGCAAATGATGGAGAATAAGATAAACGTAAATTTGGATCGTTTTATAAATTTTTATTTTTTTTTACAATTTTCAGATTTTTAATGACCAAAGTCATTAATTAATTTTTAAGCCACCAAGCTGAAATGCAATACCGAACCCCGGGCTTCGTCGAAGATTACTTGACCAAAATTTCAACCAATTTGGTTGAAAAATGAGGGCGTGACAGTGCCGCCTCAACTTTCACGAAAAGCCGGATATGACGTCATCAAAGACATTTATCAAAAAAATGAAAAAACGTTCGGGGATTTCATACCCAGGAACTCTCATGTCAAATTTCATAAAGATCGGTCCAGTAGTTTAGTCTGAATCGCTCTACACACACACACACACACAGACACACACACACACACACACACACACACACACACGCACATACACCACGACCCTCGTTTCGATTCCCCCTCGATGTTAAAATATTTAGTCAAAACTTGACTAAATATAAAAAGAAAGAAGATATGATTACGAAGTGATCAAAGATCACATTTCTTACTGAAAACTGCTCGTGCATAGGGTGTAGTACCTAGTAAGCGCCCACCCCCTACTTTGGGTCGGAATTGGTGCACAGGGGGGGTGGGCGCTTACAAGGTACTTTACGGTATATGTAACTACCGACGACGCACTGCAGCTTATCCCAGCCCGCTACACGTTGCATGGAAGGAAAAGAGGCCAAGTACTCGTCATAATCCCTATCGCGGCCTAAATAATAGGCCGTGCGTCGTCTGTGCCGCTGAAACTGCGCAGGTATATTCTGCCCATAACCGACATACTGAAAACACGAATTGATGTCCCCAAGACTGATGCTGCTCAGCCGTGACCTTTCAGTCTGACCCACGGACGTTTGTGGTGCATGAAAACAAAACGTGCAGTCATGCTGAACCTCCAACACCTGAGCCGGTTTATTGATGAGGGAGGAGAAAGGGGTGGACACCGAGGGGCTGAGGGCGAGGGGGGGTGGGATTTGGGGGTTGGGGTGGGGGTGATGACTGGTAGTAACATTAGAAAACTATGCAACTTCACTGAGTCAGGAACACGCCTATTAGTATCTGCCCCAGGCGTTTGCCTTGGTTGTTGCACAGAAATACTCTTGACCTTACAATGATGCAGCTCGTGGGGACACTAGGGTGATTTCAGTTGGCGAAAAGCAAGGACAGCAGTGTCTTTCACTGTGTACAAAATGAAAGTGTTTCTCTGTGGTTATAAAGACATCACTGACTTTACGTGATAACTGTGCCGCAGTGAACGTGAGAATGTTGATGACGTCTGTTGGTGAAAATTTAAGCTTGGCGAGCAGTGTCTTTTGTGTGCAAAGTGAAAGTGTTTCTCTGTGGTTATAAAGACAGCACTGACTTTACGTGATAACTGTACCGCAGTGAACGTGAGAATGTTGATGACATCTGTTGGTGAAAATGTAAGCTAGGCGAGCAGTGTCTTTTGTGTGCAAAGTGAAAGTGTTTATCTGTGGTTACTGATTTTATGTGAGAACTGTGCTGTGAACGTGAGAATGTTGATGACATCTGTTGGTGAAAATTTAAGCTAGGCGAGCAGTGTCTTTTGTGTGCAAAGTGAACATTTTTATTTGTGGCTATAAAGGCCTCACTGACTGTATGTGATAACTGAGCCGTTGTGAACGTAAGAAAGTCAAAGAAGCAGTTGAAGATCTTTGAGAAAGTTTAAGACATCCTGTTGCGGTTTTGGGAGTTTACGTTCCCAGTGTCTGCATTGTGTGAGGCGACGGATAACTATACACCTTTCTAGTCTACACTGCGCGTTTAGCGAGAAAGATTTTGCAGTTTCACTGATTTGTAGGTGTAGCTTTTACCGTCTGTTCAGTAATAAGAAAAGTTTACTGTATGATAATACACGGTGCTTAAGATTCATTCAGTGGATGTAAAAGTACGACCGGTTAGAACGAGCAAAAGCTCAACATAAAATCTACCATTGTGCCAAATAAATGATATTAACAGGTTAATGCATAATCAGTCTGTGGTCACTCGGGTGAAGGGATTAACAGGCCAGTTGGGATTAAACGAAACATAAACATATCTCTATCATTGTACTAATTGCACAGTTGAGAATTAACGAAACGTAAACATATCTCTATCATTGTAGCAATAGGCCAATAAAGAATAAACGAAATATAAACATATCTCTATCACTGTACCTGTTGAGAATAAACGAAACATAAACATATCTCTATCATTGTACAAATAGGCCAGTTGAGAATTAAACAAGTCGCGTAAGGCGAAAATACAATATTTAGTCAAGTAGCTGCCATTTTTCAGCAAGACCGTATACTCGTAGCATCGTCAGTCCACCGCTCATGGCAAAGGCAGTGAAATTGACAAGAAGAGCGGGGTAGTAGTTGCGCTAAGAAGGATAGCACGCTTTTCTGTACCTCTCTTTGTTTTAACTTTCTGAGCGTGTTTTTAATCCAAACATATCATATCTATATGTTTTTGGAATCAGGAACCGACAAGGAATAAGATGAAAGTGTTTTTAAATTGATTTGGACAATTTAATTTTGATAATAATTTTTATATATTTAATTTTCAGAGCTTGTTTTTAATCCGAATATAACATATTTATATGTTTTTGGAATCAGCAAATGATGGAGAATAAGATAAACGTAAATTTGGATCGTTTTATACATTTTTATTTTTTTTTTACAATTTTCTGATTTTTAATGACCAAAGTCATTAATTAATTTTTAAGCCACCAAGCTGAAATGCAATACCGAAGTCCGGGCTTCGTCGAAGATTACTTGACCAAAATTTGAACCAATTTGGTTGAAAAATGAGGGCGTGACAGTGCCGCCTCAACTTTCACGAAAAGCCGGATATGACGTCATCAAAGACATTTATCACAAAAATGAAAAAAACGTTCGGGGATTTCATACCCAGGAACTCTCATGTCAAATTTCATAAAGATCGGTCCAGTAGTTTAGTCTGAATCGCTCTACACACACACACACACACACACACACACACGCACACACGCACACACGCACACACGCACATACACCACGACCCTCGTTTCGATTCCCCCTCGATGTTAAAATATTTAGTCAAAACTTGACTAAATATAAAAATAAATAAACACATCTCTATCATTGTACAAATAGGCCAGTTGAGAATAAAAAATATTAAAAACAAGAAATTCCTCCGAGGTAGGAAAAACACCCCCGTTGGTCAAAGGGAAATAACCATTCTCACTGCCACCAACTGAGAATATTATTTCCCTTTGACCATTAATATGTGCCTCTATAAGTCCTTGTAGAATCTTAATCCACCAATAACTCCCTAACCGTGTGTTTGACTGGTCCCAATTTTTGTAAGGACCGTCTCAGGAATGTATAGAACCTGTTCACCAAGTTTGGTGACGATCGCTCCGTTCATTCTTGAGATCTATATGCGAACACAAACACACACCCAAGCAAACAAACAAACACATCGACCGAATCCTATACACTCCCCTATACCGGGGGTGTAAAAACACATCTCTGTCATTGTACCAATATAGTCCAGGTGAGAATAAACTAAATTTTATGTAAACAATAAAACATATCACATGCACAATCATTGTACCAAATGAATGAGTGTCTGTAACAAAGGGTCTATGAAGGAATCCGTTATGTGTATACAAAGTGGACACTGGTCAACCGGTAACTAAATGGTCACATATTGCAGCCATATGTTATCTGTGACCTTGATCGACGGTCGGCTAAAGTCTGTGACATCAGGTAGTATAGGAAATAAATAAAGCTGAACTATTGAGGAGAAAGCGACGAAAACTCCATTTTTGTGTATAATGTTGAAAAGTGTAATCGTTTTTGAAACTAGAATTGCTTGAACGTAAACACAACATGGAAAACCAGCATTTTATTTAAAGAGGACTTTTATCAGTTGCTGCTTGCCTATTTGTCAGCTGTTGGTGCGAAGAACTCACACCTTGAAATCAGTATTTCAGCAGATAAATGCAAATTGTCAAATGAATTTCAGTTTACATTAGAACAAATGGTTTATATAGCGCCGTAGTGTATGGTAGCTCACTTTCCCCAGTGGGAATACAGCCCGAATTTCCATGAGAGTAACCTCAAAGAACTAGTTGAAATATCCTCTTTATCCTTATTAAGATCGTTAGCATTAAACCTGTCATTTCTATTGTTTTGATTCTTTACTTTTCGAAGATTAAATCGTCTACAAAGCAAAACCAGGACAAGCGCACCTGTAAATGTTTGAACGCTCATAAACATGTGAGCTACTGCACCACCGGCCTGTAGCCCCATCGAAGTGTTGAAAATGATCACAAGCAACACCTGCGCTGAACAATACGAGGGTCGTCTCAAAAGTGCGCTAACCCTTTTCTCGACAACAAAAGCAAGTGTCATCTGACTTGGACAATTAACATCATTTTTATATTTAGTCAAGTTTTGACTAAATATTTTAACATCGAGGGGGAATCGAAACGAGGGTCGTGGTGTATGTGCGTGTGTCTGTGTGTCTGTGTGTCTGTGTGTCTGTGTGTCTGTGTGTGTGTGTAGAGCGATTCAGACTAAACTACTGGACCGATCTTTATGAAATTTGACATGAGAGTTCCTGGGTATGAAATCCCCGAACGTTTTTTTCATTTTTGTGATAAATGTCTTTGATGACGTCATATCCGGCTTTTCGTGAAAGTTGAGGCGGCACTGTCACGCCCTCATTTTTCAACCAAATTGGTTGAAATTTTGGTCAAGTAATCTTCGACGAAGCCCGGGGTTCGGTATTGCATTTCAGCTTGGTGGCTTAAAAATTAATTAATGACTTTGGTCATTAAAAATCTGAAAATTGTAAAAAAAAATAAAAATTTATAAAACGATCCAAATTTACGTTTATCTTATTCTCCATCATTTGCTGATTCCAAAAACATATAAATATGTTATATTAGGATTAAAAACAAGGTCTGAAAATTAAATATATAAAAATTATTATCAAAATTAAATTGTCCAAATCAATTTAAAAACACTTTCATCTTATTCCTTGTCGGTTCCTGATTCCAAAAACATATAGATATGATATGTTTGGATTAAAAACACGCTCAGAAAGTTAAAACAAAGAGAGGTACAGAAAAGCGTGCTATCCTTCTTTGCGCAACTACTACCCCGCTCTTCTTGTCAATTTCACTGCCTTTGCCATGAGCGGTGGCCTGACGATGCTACGAGTAAAATGGCATTGCGTTTCATTCTGTGAGTTCGACAGCTACTTGACTAAATATTGTATTTTCGCCTTGCGCGACTTGTTCACTTCTGTGATCGGAAGTTTTCGTCATATAGCGTTCTCATCAGCATATGGTGTTTTTCTCTCAACCTTGTGCCATGATGTCGCTGTGAATGGACGCTGTTTTCGTAGCTGGAGTCACGTGATTTGTTGTACGCCTTTGGTGTCACGTGACGTGTTTTCATTCAGTTGTGTCTGTGACCGTGCTGCTATTGGCTGGTGTGGTCACGTGACATGGAGGTGGAAGAGGAGCAAGACTCCCCGTCAAGATGCTCGGTAATGAGGTTTTACTTTGCTGTTGTTGTTGTTGTTGTTGGTGGTGTTGGTGTTGTTGGTGGGGGTGTTGGTGGTGGTGTTGTAGTTGTTCGTTCTCTCTCTCTCTCTCTCTCTCTCTCTCTTTTTTTTTTCTCGCTTTCTCTCGCTTTCTCTCTCTCTCTCTCTCCCTCTCTCTCTCTCTCACATTAATTATGTTTCGACGCTCTGGGATGGCAGCAGTGATGTCCACTTGAAAAAGTTAGACTCTCTCTATCGTCGCTCGGCCAAACTCATCGTAAAGGATAATGCCTCAACAGATATGAAATTAAAAATGCTTAACTTTCTTCCACTGGAAAAGCATCTCAAGTTAAACAAAGCCATTTTCATGCATAAATTGTATCACGGTAAAGTGCCGATTTACATTACATCATTATTTAATAAAGCTACCCACAGATATGGGTCGGTCAACCTGATCCCACCAATTCCACGAATTGACCTGTATAAGACCAGTCTTGCTTTTTCGGGTACTTCAGTTTGGAATTCACTTCCATCATCCTTTAAGCACCTAAAGTCATTAAAAAGTTTTAAAAAATGTGTAAAAAACCACTTAATGTCTGAGTAGTTTAACGCCTTTTGACTTACCAAACTTAGTATTACGTCAAAAATATGCTGTGCATTGTATATTCTGAACATATTTTTGTTACTCTATTGCTACATGTTCGATTGCCACCAGCTTGTACTTATAATTACCTGCATAGTATGCATTTGATTTTATGAATAACCACATATGTATGCTCTTCATGCCTCATCTTTATCATCATCATCATCATCATTATCATCATCATTATCGTCATCATCATCATCATCGTCATCTTTATTATCACGTTTTCTGACCTCCTTTTGTTGGTTAACTTTTTAACTTTTTAATTTTTAATTTTTTTTTTTAAATTATATAATTGTGTGTCTATGCGTCCCAAGGACAGATTGTAAGAAAAGGCGTAGCCTTAAATCTAAATCCTTGTAAAATAAAGTTCAATTCAATTCAATTCTCTCTTTCTCTTTCTCTCTTTTTTCTCTCTCTCTCTTTCTCTCTCTCTCTCTCTCTCTCTCTCTCTCTCTCTCTCTCTCGCTCCTCTCTCTCTCACTGCACACATACAGACACACACACACACACGCACACGCACACGCACATACACACACACACATACACACACACACACGCGGCACACACACATACACACACACTTACACACACACACACACACACACACGCACACGCACACTCACACACTAACAGAGGCGTGATTTGGTTGTGCCGGTTGCAACAGTATCCCTTTTTATCACACACAAATATCATTACCGTCCATGTGAAAATGTGTACAAAAGTGAAAATACCCGAGATAGACCCAAAGTTCCCGTTTCTGTCTTTAGAGAGAGCGTCACATAAAAGCACAACTGCTCACCCTCGCAGTCACTGCAAGACACAACTAATGACAGGACAAGGAGAAATAGAAAGATTGGATTGGATTGTTTAATCATAGGCCATTGCCTCTTAATGGTGGGGATGAGCATACAAACAATTCATGTTACATGTATGAAGTTCTTTGGACCCAACAAAATTAAATGAAAGAACGACATGACAAGACAGCTGGTAGGTGTTCTTCCTCCGACATCTTCTCTTTTTCTCCGAGACCTGTTCAGCTAAAGGACACTGAGTGATCTGATCGCATCAGCTTCCACCCGGCCCCAAGTGTCAAAGTAATTTCTCGCTCAGGCAAAAACAACTAGCCTAACTCGGAACAAGGGAGACAAATCGAATTAACCCAGACACCGACAGCTTTGCTCGAATCCGCTGAACTGATAGAGAGTTGTCTTTCCTAGGGTGGGTGTTGGTGCGGTTAAGTGCGATCGTAATGCCTATGAGACCGCGGATGTATTTGTCTTCTTTGGTGAGAGTTTCAGTTGTATCTTCGTTTGTGTGGATGGGATGAGCAGTCATTAATAAATAAATGAATAAATAAGCGAGTCGGAGAATAGAGGGAGAGAGAGGAGAAACAAGTCGCGTAAGGCGAAAATACAACATTTTAGTCAAGTAGCTGTCGAACTCACAGAATGAAACTGAACGCAATGCAACGCAGCAAGACCATACACTCGTAGCATCGTCAGTCCACCGCGCACGGCAAAGGCAGTGAAATTGACAAGAAGAGCGGGGTAGTACTTGCGCTGAGAAGGATAGCACGCTTTTCTGTACCTCTCTTCGTTTTAACTTTCTGAGCGTGTTTTTAATCCAAACATATCATATCTATATGTTTTTGGAATCAGGAACCGACAAGGAATAAGATGAAGGTGTTTTTAAATTGATTTGGACAATTTAATTTTGATAATAATTTTTATATTTTTAATTTTCAGAGCTTGTTTTTAATCCAAATATAACATATTTATATATTTTTGGAATCAGAAAATGATAAAGAATAAGATGTACGTAAATTTGGATCGTTTTATAAAATAATTTTTTTTTTTACAATTTTTGAGATTTTTAATGACCAAACTCACTCATTAGTTTTTAAGCCACCAAGCTGAAATGCAATACCAAACCCCGGCCTTCGTCGAAGATTACTTGACCAAAATTGGTTGAAAAATGAGAGCGTGACAGTGCCGCCTCAACTTTCACGAAAAGCCGGATATGACGTCATCAAAGACATTTATTGAAAAAATGAAAAAAACGTATGGGGATTTCATACCCAGGAACTCTCATGTCAAATTTCATAAAGATCGGTCCAGTAGTTTAGTCTGAATCGCTCTAGGCAGGTTTCACGGTATTGATTTCAGCCATTTCCCATTTTCTCACACTTCCAGTCAAACATAAAACTGTGAAATACTGTGAACATGGATGTTATTGTAATTAATTAGGATCAGTACCGCACAAAACAAAGAAAAAAATTATACGCAGAGTCTTTTTTTCCATAGAAAATCAAGCGAAACGAAAGTTGCCCCCAAAACGTGAAAATCTATCAAACAAACTTGATGCAAGCCTGACTCCAGAAAGAAGACAGAAAACCACTAATACTAAATGATTTACATAAAGTTTAAACATATAACAGATTTTCACAACAAAGTTCCTTGCCTGAGGCTGTCTATATGTTTGCATGCAGATGTCCTTGATCAGAACGCCATTTTCACCTAAACCGGCCGGCGAAATGTTTTTTTTCACATTTCAAGGTCTCCATACACTAACAAAAGTCACATGTTTTGAAAGTGTATTTATGTGTGTACAAGATAAAAACAGATAAGTACTTCTTTATCATTTTTTTAATGGCAGAAATAAACTTATACTATCGATACCCCCTAATTTAGAAAACGGCAAGAAGAGCCAAGATACCTGTTTCATTAACAAGGAACACTTTTTTGTTCATAAAAAGACACTCACTCATTTTGATATAAAATAATAATCAATTGCATACATATATGAATACAGAATGTTAAACAAATCTACTTTTATTTTAAGTGGAAAAAACACACAACAAAAAACACGCACATAAGTGACGCACACAAACTGAAGGCTTACCACCAAAGACTGTGGGTACCCTAACTACTCTCCTCACATAGGGAGGGGGGGGGATAGAAAGATCCCTAAACAAAGCCTGCCTCAACACGGCTTTAGTAGGTAGCCGTGCCTGCTTGGTCATCCAATTATGCCGTCGAAAAACAGAAACAAAGAAGAACAAGTCGCGTAAGGCGAAAATACAAAATTTAGTCAAGCTGTCGAACTCACAGAATGAAACTGAACGCAATGCAATTTTTCAGCAAGACCGTATACTCGTAGCATCGTCAGTCCACCGCTCGTGGCAAAGGCAGTGGAATTGACAAGAAGAGCGGGGTAGTAGTTGCGCTGAGAAGGATAGCACGCTTTTCTGTACCTCTCTTCGTTTTAACTTTCTGAGCGTGTTTTTAATCCAAACATATCATATCTATATGTTTTTGGAATCAGGAACCGACAAGGAATAAGATGAAAGTGTTTTTAAATTGATTTCGAAAATTTAAAGGCACAGTAAGCCTCCCGTAAACCATCACAGAGCTCCCCGAGCGTCTACATACAGTACAAGCATACTTCCATTTGAACGCTCACCGAACGGGAACATCCTGGCTGCTTTCTGTCGAGCGTGAGAAATTTTCAAAGAATTTATTTTCGTGGACTTCTCCTTAACAACAATTGCGCCTCGTTTTGGTGCTGGCCAGGACGGCTGTTATGAATATGATACCGGAAATCACGCCCGGACAGTAAGCCTCCCGTAAACCATCACAGATACTGTCAGGCTTTTACACACAGTACAAACACCCTTCCATTTGAACGCTCACCAAACGGGAACATCCTAGGTGCCCTACGTAAAGAGCGAGCAATTTTTAAAGAATTAATTTTGCAGATTGTCTCGAACACTTTTTGGACCCATTCTGAACTCAGGTCAAAAATGAGTTACTTCCCTTCTATCGATGTAAACTGTCGATATCCGTGGATCGATGATTATCAGAATGTTTTTGGACCGTGGTGCGTTTTTGCGCTAGACCTAACTTTTAAAATCTAAATAATAAATTGACAGCTTGTTACAAAATTCTTTAATCATAAAAGAATTTGTTTTTCATCAAGACAAGATCAGAAAAGCCCGGAAGCAGGGTCACGCAAGGGTCGTCGCAGACGACGGTTTACAGTGCATATCGCCGTTCCTCTCAACAGTCAAAAGTCATCGCTAGAGTTCTTGTGAACCACAGCCGTTTGTTTCGTGCATAAAAACGTGCTATTGTAGATAAGCTCACATCGAGTCACATTCAAATGACTAACTGACGACTACATTGTGAAAAAGGGAAACTGGATGACACGAGTTCACGATGGCTCAGGGGTAAGATAAACCACGCAAAAATAAATTCTTTGAAAATTGTTCGTTCTTTACGGAGGGCACCTAGGATGTTCTCAATCGGTGAGTGTTTAAATGAAAGGGTGTTTGTACTGTGTGTAAAAGCCTGACCGTATCTGTGATGGTTTACGGGAGGCTTACTGTGCCTTTAATTTTGATCATAATGTTTATATTTTTAATTTTTAGAGCTTGTTTTTAATCCAAATATAACATATTTATATGTTTTTGGAATCAGAAAATGATGAAGAATAAGATGAACGTAAATTTGGATCGTTTTATAAATTATTATTTTTTTTTACAATTTTCAGATTTTTAATGACCAAAGTCATTAATTAATTTTTAAGCCACCAAGCTGAAATGCAATACCGAAGTCCGGCCTTTGTCGATGATTGCTTGGCCAAAATTTCAATCAATTTGATTGAAAAATGAGGGTGTGACAGTGCCGCCTCAACTTTTACAAAAAGCCGGATATGACGTCATCAAAGGTATGTATCAAAAAAAAGAAAAAAAACGTCCGGGGATATCATTCCCAGAAACACTCATGTAAAATTTCATAAAGATCGGTCTAGTGGTTTGGTCTGAATCGCTCTACACACACACGCACACACACACATACACCACACCCTTGTCTCGATTCCCCCCTCAACGTTAAAACTTTAGAAGACACTTGCAAGGCAAATTTTCGCGCCGCGGTGCCGATGACGCAAATAACTCTCGCGACAAAACGATTGGTCCGTAAAGTCGCGTCATCAACCGGTTCATGAATGGCCCGTGTATGAATGGCATTCCTTCTGTTGTGATGACGTGCGCACCTCGTCATTGATGTGACTTGGAAAATCGGTCGGATTTAGGTACCCCCAAGATCTTATGTCGAAATTAGATACCTTTACCCTACCGATCCAGAACTGCAAAGGAAACGTTAATCAAACTTCTATAATCATTGAAAAAGCAAAAAATCTGATCGAGCATGAAGAGGTAGCGATCGTGTGGTAGCGATCGTTGGCTGACAGACGGCATATTACTCGACAAAAAGGCAACAAAAACAATAAAATCTCACCTGAAAAAATAATCACAAATCACGCCTTCGGCCTCAACTGTGAAAAGTGTGTAATATGTCACATACGGCATAGGATTGCCCGAACATGACAACGAAAGTGAAAGTAGCGATCGTTGGAAACCCCTGACAGACGACGGTCGGACATTCCAAGAAATGGACACGGCGCGGAATTTCGCGAAATTTCGGTCATTGTAAATGCTTTCCTATGAAGTACAGACTATAAAGGTGTGTTTTCAATGTCAAAATAAAATCATGTTATCATTTCTTGTGGTAAAATAAGCTTACTTGGTTTATCTGTGAAGACTTAGTTTTTCGGACAGACAGCTTCCAGTTCTCGATTCGATTTTTTGTGTGCAAAATATGTAATGCAAAATTCATATTTGTGCTTTTGTTTTTGTTTGTATGGTTAGATATTGCAGCTCTGCTATCAAATATGACCATTCAGTGTGAATTGAGTGCCTTTTCGTTTCAGTTTTCACATCAATGGTTGGCTTCTGTCATGCAGAAGGAAATGGCGTCTGTCAGGATTCACACGATCGCTACCAAACACATGTGCATAAAATGCCAACAAAACAACTCAAACGATTTTTTTTTTCAGAATTGTATTCAAAATGACACATTTGTGCATTGCATATAAAAAAAAACACTGAGAAAATTGGTTCAGCAAGTTAGAAATCAGAGCACATTGTGCAGTCAATAGAATGTCTCAATACCGTGAAACCTGCCTCTACACACACACACAGACAGACACACACACACACACACACACACACACACACAGACAGACACACAGACACACACACACACACACATACACTACGACCCTCGTCTCGATTCCCCCCTCTACGTTAAAATATTTAGTCAAAACTTGACTAAATATAACAAGTCGCGTAAGGCGAAAATACAATATTTAGTCAAGTAGCTGTCGAACTCACAGAATGAAACTGAACGCAGCAAGACCGTATACTCGTAGCATCGTCACTCCACCGCCCGTGGCAAAGGCAGTGCCCGTGGAATTGACAAGAAGAGCGGGGTATTCGTTGCGCTGAGAAGGATAGCACGCTTTTCTGTACCTCTCTTCGTTTTAACTTTCTGAGCGTGTTTTTAATCCAAACATATCATATCTATATATTTTTGGAATCAGGAACCGACAAGGAATAAGATGAAAGTGTTTTGAAATTGATTTCGAAAAAACAATTTTGATAATAATTTTTATATATTTAATTTTCAGAGCTTGTTTTTAATCCGAATATAACATATTTATATGTTTTTGGAATCAGCAAATGATGGAGAATAAGATAAACGTAAATTTGGATCGTTTTATAAATTTTTATTTTTTTTTACAATTTTCAGATTTTTAATGACCAAAGTCATTAATTAATTTTTAAGCCACCACGCTGAAATGCAATACCGAACCCCGGGCTTCGTCGAAGATTACTTGACCAAAATTTCAACCAATTTGGTTGAAAAATGAGGGCGTGACAGTGCCGCCTCAACTTTCACGAAAAGCCGGATATGACATCATCAAAGACATTTATCAAAAAAATGAAAAAAACATTCGGGGATTTCATACCCAGGAACTCTCATGTCAAATTTCATAAAGATCGGTCCAGTAGTTTAGTCTGAATCGCTCTACACACACACACACACACACGCACGCACACACACACACACGCACGCACATACAGCACGACCCTCGTTTCGATTCCCCCTCGATGTTAAAATATTTAGTCAAAACTTGACTAAATATAAAAATGAAAGCGAATTAGGAGACTACAGAATTTAGGACACCGGTTTTCTGGCAGGTACAAGTCCAGAACCACTCAATCCATCATCATCGTTTGCACTCACTGTCATACACACAACATTTTTGAAAAAAAGTGTAGAGCAAAGTATGAACGTTTTTTTTCTCTCTAGAAACAAGCTGTTGCATCATGAAACCTCTATTAAATGCACATATTGCTTTATGTGGAATCATGTTATGTACGTATAATTATGTTCTTCTTCTGAAAGTGTCAAGCTTCTTTACAAAAATAGCTTGAACGCTTTTTTTATGTAGCCTTTTTAGTGGTTTAAATGCATTTTAAAGGCTGACATAGTCCTATTTAATTAGTTTAATTACTTCCAGGGCTTTTCCCATCGTTGCGAGGATGTATACATTTAGCTTCCTGCAAAGTTTTAGGTTTGAAGTCCTTACCAATTACGAGAAATAATTAATTATTTATTACATTGTTTAGCAACAGTTCTCCAGGACTTGGGCTATTTTTAGACCGTTGACGTCACTTCGTGACGTTTCGTAAACCAAAGATGGCGTTTGAGACTGTTCTGTTTACATTCGACACTATCAACACCACTTTACAATACTGAAAAAAAATTTGCTGTGTTCGAAAGCTACAGCCAATCGTTATTATATCCCCTTAGGTACAGTTTTATAACATTATTGGCACATGTAAACAATATGAATTAATTAATAAACGCTACGAATATGGCAGCCTTTAACTGGCATAATCCCACAACAATGAAGCAGTATCAATAATGGATTGAATGTGTGCATTGACAAAAATTCCTTCCATGTACATTTAGAACATATTTTGTTATTGATAATAACTATACACATTGTTTACACGTTCTGTGAAAAAAACCCACACGTAATTAAGTCATGAGTGCGGCATTCTTAGAGAATACAGCAGCAACTCAGCAGTGGTTTGTTGAAAAAATAATGTCGTAAGCAAACGTACAGTATAGTAGACGTCGACCACAGTGTCACGAAATGCATCAGTTAAAACAAAATGTCATGACATCAGAGAACTCCCGAAACTGACCGTAACTAGCAAATGCAACGACTTGAACAAGTGAAAACCTCCCGAGTTGTTGTACTCAAATTAGTTTGGCATGCAGCATTTACAGCATAACTAGTCGTTAAATGATTGGGTGTAGACATGGCACGGCAATTATGGTTCATGCAAATCACGAAGTAACGCTGAACCTCGGATTAATGACGCCACAGGTGCAGCAGGATGAAAACAAAATGACGCTTTTGGCTATGGTCAAGTATATGGTAATGCTGGAATCGACGCCAATGCTGCTGTCGGTACACGTCGTGGTTCACATTGCTGTCGTGTTTTAAACCTCGTACTTGTTTAATGCTTCTATTGTTCGTGATGTCACATGACGGGGAAATAAAGTTGAATCATTGTATCAGTATGTTATATGTTTTTCAGGAGTGTCCAAGCTACTGCGTAGAATAAAGTTATTGGTTATAATTGGACGGGTTTAAAGTCGTTTAAACGCGTGTTGCTTGCAACTAGTTGTGTGCCCCTCTTTTTCTGTGACATGACTAAATCGACTCAAGAATTCTGAGGCGAATAAGGTAAGCTTATGTTGGCGTTTCTGAGGGAATGTGAAAAAGGTAACCCGTTTATGTAACTATTGTAAAATCGACAGCGAGTTTTTGTTTCTTTTCAGAATAACAAAGGAAACAGATGGAACTGACCATTCTTTCATAACGTACTATTGTTAGTGTGCGTTTAAACTAATTTGCAACATTGCTGTGTGTGTTCGCTGTAACAGGACTGTGAGTTGTAAAGCGATGTGCATATTGTTGGCGCCTATTGTTGAAATATCCAAAACGTGGCTCTCTTGAGAATCCAATCGTTTTGACTGCTGACCGGAATGCACGTACATAACGACCATCTAAGAGACCAACCAAAAGGGGTCGTTATGAAAAGATGAATTATACCGTCAAGCCACCCAAAGAACTGACTAAGAGTGTTCCTCAAATGGTCGTTTGAGAAAGTCCGGTAATCTTGAACTTTAGCGTGTTAAATTCATAGCTCAGAATCCAGTGACATTCTTTACTTATTTTTGATAAGGGAACAATTAAACGTGACTCTTATAGACCGGTGTTTTTTTACGGAAAGGTGAATTATATAACAAAGACATTTGCTCGGGATCCTTTGAAGTGGTCATAATTGGCAGGTGGTCGCCATCAAGAGGTGGTCGCCAGGTCAGGTTGGACTGTACCGAACTGTCATGGATCATGTCATTGTTCTGACGTCACAAACAGTAAATCAGAACATGAAAAGGACAGGCGAGGATAAATTGAATTCTGGAATGTTTGTCACTTTGGCAGAATTGAAGTAGCTGGTCTATCTGCTCAAGGCGATTCATTTGTAGCACTGAGGTTACATGTTGTGTGGGATCATACTGACATAGATAACTGGCAGAATGCGCGCGCGCGTGCATATGTGTGTGTGTGTGTGTGTGTGTGTGTGTGTTTATGTGTTTGTGTGTGTGTGTGTATGTGTGTGTGTGCGTGCGTGCGTGCGTGCGTGTGTGTGTGTGTGTGTGAGCGTGCGTGCGTGCATGTGTGTGTGCGTGCGGGCGTGCGTGCGTGCGTGTGTGTGTGTGTGTGTGTGTGTGAGCGTGCGTGCGTGCATGTGTGTGTGTGTGTGTGTGTGTGTCTTTATCTGTGTGTTTGTGTGTGTGTGTGTGTGTGTGTGTGTGTTTATGTGTGTGTGTGTGTGTGTGTGTGTCTTTATCTGTGTGTTTGTGTGTGTGTGTCTGCGTGTCTTTGTATTTTTGTGCTTAACCTAGAAAGAGACAGAGAGAGACAGAGGTAGACAGATAGACACACAGATAGACAGACAGACAGACAGACAGACAGACAGAGACTGAGAGAGAAAGAGAGAGAGAAAGAGACAGAGAGAGAGAGAAAGAGAGCGGCAGAGTGTGTGTCTTAAACCACTTTTTCTTT
>NW_027126779.1:0-22972 GCF_037325665.1 Littorina saxatilis | reverse complement strand
TTCGCATGCTTTGCGGAGACTAGCTCGACCAATCACGGTCTTAGGATTTAGGCTAGCCAAGCCTTACTATTCTCGGTGATGACTGATCCCGGGTTTTCAGTGTTTATCTTTTAGTTACAACCAATAGCCTCACTGAATGCTTTGAAATCGCTCCACGCGACTTGATCTGACAGCTCCACAATTGTAGAACAGGTTTGGGATAGGTATCAAGGACTGCATGGCTGAGAGAACCAGATCAGTCTTTTTATGTTGCATTTTGTGACAATGTTTTGACATACATTCAAAATTTGAAAAATATATTTGTTGAGGACACAGTTTTTCCTGGAAAACGGGTTTAGACTGGTATTCATATAACCAATCTATACACCAAAAGCCAACAGCTTCAGTCACAGCACAATGATGGTGCTTCCTGTGCTGTCACTGAAGCTGTTGGCTGTTGGTGTATATGTTACAGGCATTAAGTGAAACCAGGCATTACGCGTAATGCCTGAAATGTTCAGGCATTACGCGTAATGCCTGTGACCACTAGGCATTACACGTAATGCCTAAAAATACCAGGCATTACACGTAATGCCTGAAATTTGACTCTCAAAATTACGCTTATTGCCTGAAGCAATTCAGGCAATACACACAACATAAAAAGCCTATTGCACTGAACAGTTATCCATTACCTCTTGGATGACGGTGAGAACATGTTTTAGGACAAAGTGTTGACAAAATCATTCTCAATACCTGATTAATTCACATAATTACTTTGTCCAACATGAGTGTCTTCATTTTCCATTTTATTAGACGTAATTCTATATTATCATTAATTCTGAATGCATTCCGTAGTAACCAGTATTATATTGATATTGTTGGTGTGTTTAACCTTCGCATTACCAGGCGCAAATTTATAACAATTTCATAATTCGATAATTAATTCATTTTTCAATGTATACAAAATTCGTTTTTAGGAAAGGTTGAGCTGAAGGTTAACAAGGGAGTGAGTGAGAGAGAGAGAGAGAGAGAGAGAGAGAGAGAGAGAGAGAGAGAGAGAGAGAGAGAGAGAGAGAGAGAGAGAGAGAGAGAGAGAGAGAGAGAGAGAGAGAGAGAGAGAGAGAGAGTGAGAGAGAGTTTATGACAATACCCCTTAATATGACTATATTTATTTACATCAACCATTAGTATCGTAATGTTGGTGTATTTTACTTTTCCATACATGAAATAAATAAATCATAAATTACTAGAGTAGTGTATGTGTGTGGGGACGAGTGCATGGTGTTACACAAGTAAAACATATCACAATGAATGCACACAATAACAACACACACACACACACACACACACACACACACACACACACACACACAATTGGTAACCACCACCCACCAACCAACCACGACCCAGCCACCACGACCAACTACCAACCAACCAACCATGACCCACGACCAACCACCCACAAACCACCAACAAACATCAGCAGAAACCTCACCAACGACAATTGCAGAGAGGTTTCAGGCATTATACGTTTAGGCATTACGTGTAATGCCTAGTGCATGGTCACAGGCCTGAACATTTCAGGCATTACGTGTCACTTAATGCCTGTAACAGCTTTCAGGCATTACGTGTAGTGCCTGACAATGATTTTTAGGCGTTACACGTAATGCCTGTTATTTTTAGGCATTACGTGTAATGCCTAGTGACAGGCATTACACGTAATGCCTGAACATTTCAGGCATTACGCGTAATGCCTGGTTTCACTCAATGCCTGTAACATATATATTCAGAGTAGAAACGATACCGAGTCATGAACAGCACGGAGTTGAATGATTTAAAGTATATATCATTAAAATGACAGTGCCTTTAAATATACACATATGACTGTAACTAAGTCTCTTCCTCCAACTTGAGTTACATATTTGTGCGTTTGGGCGTGTTGAAGCACAAATGCAACACAGCTTAGAAACCGGTCCCTTCAACCCATTGTGCTATGCGGGACTGGGAGAGCGGGGCGTATTACACGAGTTAGCATAGCTGTAAGAGCATGTTGTCTACAGTCTCTTTAATTTTGTCTCGCCAGGAGCAAATACAATTTTACATTAGCAGGTGCTTTAAAGTAATAGCAAACGACAATTCTATCATGAGCGATACACGTCGATTGAATGTGCCAGGCTTTATGCCAAGATTTTAAGCGTACAATGCTTCACTAGAATAACAACTCCGTGTTGAGACACCTTTGTGATTCTACGTGGGTCGGTTTAAATGACTCATCTTGTGTGTGTAATGAGAACGACAGCTAATACAGAAATGCAGACGCCTCTTTATACTCGCAAGCTGTGCTTCAGAAATGTTATAAATTACGCCCTCACGACAAATACATTAGGGGCTTAATGCCTCGATATAAATATTGGATTGGTGGGTGTGGCGTAAAGAATATTATCGAGTGACGCTGCAGGTTCCATAATGCAGTCTCAATCGAACGTTTGTTAGATAGCCTTCCAGGCTGTGTCAATGGTAGTTTTCGTGTTGTAAAAGGGGAAAAAAAACCACACCCAAAAACAAGCACATTCCCTGAATGTTTGACACGTCACGTTTCCAAAACCAACAGATGACTACACTATGAGACACTACACTTGGAGGAAATTGTGAATCAGTCCGACGCTTTGTTCCACAGAAGCAATCAAAAACGGCTAGACCGGTCGTCGTGGTAGAGCTAACAACTGTCGACTTGGAGACGGCTATAGCTTGGTGAAACTGAGACGAGTTGAGGGAAAGGAGGAGAGGTTAGTGATCTTGTGTGAAAACTATCTTTTGTTTCTTCTTCATACTTTTATTTTTTTAGGTGAAAACAAATCATTCCACTTGGGTGACCATATATAGGAGTAGGTCAGTAAAAGCGTATGCTTAACAAAGAGAGAGAGAGAGAGAGAGAGAGAGAGAGAGAGAGAGAGAGAGAGAGAGAGAGAGAGAGAGAGAGAGAGGTGGTCAACTGAATGATTTAGTGTATTAACTGCCCCCTGACAAGAATGAATTGGTTCTTTGTTTCTTTATTTGATGTGGGTTTTTTTTTCTTGAGAAATATGCATGTGAATGTCGCTCTACCCTTTCCGCGTTCGACAGCCATGATGACCATTAATACTACACGGGTTGCTAAAACAATAAAATATAAATCAATATCTCAGATTACATGCATTTAACCTGAACACCAACGATATGGTTATAATAACCGTCCAATGGGTTCAGTGAAGTAGTTTTGCATTTTGGTTTAACTTAACAAATACCTTACGAAAGTGCCTATTTGTTCAAAGACGTTCATACTACATTCATGCGTGCCATACTTCTTCGCGATGGGCATTGCTGCTAAGCAATGCATTTCACTTTAACAACTGAGTGACTTCCGAAGTCGTACGTTCTCATTTGGCTACTGAAATGCTGCCTGAGTCAAGCTGCTGTCAACCAACTTGAGTGAGAACGTACAAAGGTTGTCAAATTAAAAACACAGTTGTATTGACTGTGCGAGCTTTACGGGGACTGTTTTGCATGTTCTTATTGATTAAATGTCACTCGTCCACATTGAAATGCTGCCTGAGTCAAGTTGCTGTCAACCAACTTGAGACGGTGAGAACGTACAAAGGTTGTCAACATTTAAAACACGGTTGTATTGACTGTGCGAGCATTACGGGGACTGGTTTGCAAGTTCTTATTTATTAAATGTCACTCGTCCACACGCACAACCCACCAACTTTGGCGGTATTGTTGTCCGTATTCTAAAAACACCCATATCAAACATGCTATCAACTGTACTATCCTTGACAGTCTCTTTCTGCAAAGTAAGTACTGGTTCTAACACGCAGAGACACAAACCTTGATAGTTGGAAGACAATAGGATTACACCACACCTCCTCAGACGGTGTTTTTCTCAGAGTGATAAGAACGAAGATAAACAGCCTAGCCGATACGTGTTTTATGTGAGCTACCCGAGCCAATGAAATGACGCTTGAGCCTATCGACGAATCAACGCCAAGCTTTCTTGTTGACCTGGAAAACCCCATGTCAGTGCACAGAACATGCGCCCAGAGCGGCTACCACAAAAGAAAACAAGTCGCGTAAGGCGAAAATACAATATTTAGTCAAGTAGCTGTCGAACTCACAGAATGAAACTGAACGCAATGCAACGCAGCAAGACCGTATACTCGTGGTCCACCGCTCACGGCATAGGCAGTGAAATTGACAAGAAGAGCGGGGTAGTGGTTACGCTATGCTGCATAGCACGCTTTTCTGTACCTCTCTTCGTTTTAACTTTCTGAGCGTGTTTTTAATCCAAACATATCATATCTATATATTTTTGGAATCAGGAACCGACAAGGAATAAGATGAAAGTGTTTTTAAATTGATTTCGAAAAAAAAAATTTGATAATAATTTTTATATATTTAATTTTCAGAGCTTGTTTTTAATCCGAATATAACATATTTATATGTTTTTGGAATCAGCAAATGATGGAGAATAAGATAAACGTAAATTTGGATCGTTTTATAAATTTTTATTTTTTTTTACAATTTTCCGATTTTTAATGACCAAAGTCATTAATTAATTTTTAAGCCACCAAGCTGAAATGCAATACCGAACCCCGGGCTTTGTCGAAGAGTACTTGACCAAAATTTCAACCAATTTGGTTGAAAAATGAGGGCGTGACAGTGCCGCCTCAACTTTCACGAAAAGCCGGATATGACGTCATCAAAGACATTTATCAAAAAAATGAAAAAAACGTTCCGGGATTTCATACCCAGGAACTCTCATGTCAAATTTCATAAAGATCGGTCCAGTAGTTTAGTCTGAATCGCTCTACACACACACACACACACACGCACGCACACACACACATACGCACATACACCACGACCCTCGTTTCGATTCCCCCTCGATGTTAAAATATTTAGTCAAAACTTGACTAAATATAAAAAAGAACGGAACACCAGTGCTGGGCAGAATATACCTGCGCAGTTTCAACGGCACAGACGACGCACTGCCTATTATTTATGCCGCGAAAGGGATTATGCTGAGGGGGGGGGGGGGGGTGCGGGGGCTGCACACTGCAACCTCCACAATGATTGCCACGTTGCACAGTAGAAAGTCACGCAAATGTGGCTGCTTTGCAGTTGCGCGATCGATATAACCGAGCAGAGTTCGGATTACAACCGGTGCGGCGGTCTGATAAATCACAAAGAACAATATTGTGCGCTGTAGTCTCTTGTGCAGATGTTGACGAGCCGGGTCAAAATGACAGGACGAATTTGTGTCATTTGGGACAAACTGGTTTATAATCGGACATGTTGGGGCAGTATGGTACATAACTGAACACCATCGGGCGAAAACTGAGTATTTTATGAAGGCGAAATTGGACACTGATATATTATGTGGACGACTGATGGATGTAAACGTATGTGCAATCATTATTTCTCTCACCGCAATTAATCTAACTGTTCCTCAGCCGGCTCAATGAATCCGACAACAGCTTAACAGTTTGCCCCGGTTAAAGTAACCTAATTCCTCCACCAATTAATGACACACAATTACGACACACGCGCCACACAACAAATCAAAGCTACAACTGATTAAGTGCACGCATGTCTGCGGGCCAAGCGGCCACAAATGATCAAGCAGTTTAAGGAACTAAGCGTCGAAGCTTTGTTTTTCTAATCGCGAACTTGTGACTGGTTGTACCACTTGAACATACACCGTCCTTCACATTCATCCTTAGAATTACGTTTTCTCCCGCAAGCTGTTGTATTGGTGCAAGACCCGCGAAAAATAGAAGGTGAGTGTGACATTTCCACAAAAATAATGTCTAAAATGCATGTGTACGGCTTGTGAACGCTAACATCAAACGTATCAAAACCTGGTAGAGTACAACGTTTTGCTTCTTCGCTGAGGTTAAACAAAAAATATGTGATTTGTGTGTATGAAACGAACAAGCAAATGTGAGGCGGGCTCGAGCGCACTAAACCGCGCTGCCGTAACATGATTGCTTTTGATGACACCAGAGAATGTGCGGACAATATGGTGTGCTGTGTTTCCATCGACGTTTCGCACACCCACGCAAATTGACAAAAGACAAACCACCCCAGGTCTCTGCACATGTCAACCTTTCGTCCGGAAGTTCACTATGTTGTATGTTTACCGAATTCTGTATTTTGGAGCATGTTGAAACTTGAATCCGCCGGTGGAAGAATGAGGTAACTGGGGCACGGATCTGTTCAGCTCACAAGTGGAAAGGCTTCTGCTCAGCTTAAATAATTATTTAGGTCACTGTGCATTTGATTTCTGTCCTCAGTTGCACAGGTGGCAAAACGAGATAACGGCTGTCTGTGGCTGATTAAGTCGACAATAGCCTCGACTTTTCAAAGGGTATAAGAATAAAGCGTCTGTGTGTGACAAGTTACGAACGAACATTGCACAAAGAAGGAAAAATGGCGACCGAGTAAAAAGGTTTGCGTCTGTTGACACGTCACTGCTATTCTTAGACACATCTGTTATTCCTGAGTCAGTGTGCGCTGCTAAAACTGTTAGTAGGGTAGTAACTCAGATTGAGAGATCAGGTTCCAATTTTCAGTGACCCAATCCATTGACATAACATGTTTGTACGTTCCGATAATGACAATCAAGGGCGAGTTCAACATCGGAGGGTTCGCGGGCACGAAAACAAAGTCTTGCTGCAAGAAAAAAACTAACCTAAAATTAAAAAAAAAGTCTAAAACTGAATGATAATAAACAAGGTCATAATAAATCAGTCGTTATTTCGTAAAACGTGTAAGCACAAATCCTCCGCATGAATAAGAAGTAGAACTCATCGCTACAGGTCAGCCAAGACCAACTTTATGACCTATCGTCCAGTTAGTTACACTCGACTTGGTCGGCTACGTAACGAAATAACCATTCACTCTGACGGCGAAAAGCATGCTACGTGACAGCGCCCAACATGAAATCCTACTAACATAATTACCATCAAGTCTGCGAGCCCAGGTGGCGTAATAAGACAAGCACATCCTCTGGTCACAGTCGATTTGCTTCTGGACGTGCGTGGCGGAGATCAAGTGACTGTTCCTACAGGTGTCTTGTGGCAGCGAAAGCGGCTTGTCAGTCTTAATTGTGTATGACCTATCGAGTACAAGTATCTCTTTGATTGGTTGTTCACGCCCCGCCTGTTTGTATCGTCTGTCTCAAGGACACCGGCTGGCTCAGCGTCCGCAGGGAGGCATTACACCTGGCCGCTGGCTCAGTCGCGGGCATGTATCAATAAGCATACCGATGTATAGCCAGCCAGCCACACACACACACAGAGTCTATGTTGCATGTTTACCGATACAGTTTTTGATGACCCACCCACCACATACATCTAACTCCCCCCCCCCCCCCCACGTATCTATTGCTCTGGATTGGCCTGTGCTCACCCGCCCCACGTATCTATTGGCCTGTGCTTATCTTTCTGCTGAATCACGATTGCAATATGATCTGCAATTCATCCTTTGAATGCGTTGATTTCTCCAAGCCACTTGTGGCATCTTAATAAATTAATTCATTAGAAAAAAGTCTCCCTCTGCACACAAAAACATCAATAATCCCAGATCTGAGATGGTGAGCCAAATCATTTACATGGGAAGGAGAGGGTCTTAAAGCTGGAATCTCAGACAACTTTAATGGAATAATTGTTCTACGTAACAGACCAGGGCCGGTAGGCAAAGGTAGAGAGAGGTTCGAGACTTTAGTCAGGGATCAAGTGTACCCTCAATGCAATCCCTCAAAGTCTCTAAACACGACACATGTATACCGGCCCTTGGGTCCAGTGGATTCCATGCCACGCGAGTGATATCAATTTTAGACATACATTTTCATTTTATTTAATTATGAATGCTGTTTCCAAACATTCGCTGATCTGCAAAGAAAAGATTAGAATAATTGCACATGGTCCACGTACGTTTACTACATTACAAACACGTCAAAATACACCACTTGTGGAACATCGAAACTAACAGATGTGACGTGGATACATTTAAACACACATACACAATTGAAAAGACAACACAATTATTCTATAATGTTTGCATCGTTGATTAACTGGAGTATTGATGTAACTCGAGAGAATACATTAGATTCGCCAATTGATATTCATAATAAGTGTCAAATGAATTTAATCTTAATAGAACTGAGCTACGCAGAAGGAACATGGTGGCAATACAGACTGTGATTCCAATGCCTGGGATACATTATTCCCTGATTCTTCGCTTTTTCAAGCGGCTGCGGTGGCACTGAATGGGCGTCTTGATAATTAAGGGAGGAAACTGCTCTTCGAGGTTGTGTGGGATACGAACAAAACAACACAAGAGTTTTCTACCGTCGCCTGCTGAGCAACAAGGAAAAGCTGAACGACTCGGTTTTCATCTTTTGTGTGTGGGGAATTTCCTTCTTTTGTCACCCGAATTTCCTTTTTGGGGGGTGTTTAATTTCTACTTTTTCGGACTGAATTTTGACATATTGTCGTCGTGGTTCAAGCCGCCTGCTGATCTATCGTTCTTGTTGTTGGTTTAGACGGTTTTGATGGAGCCTGGAGCTCAGAGACTATTAGTAGTAGCCTACTTGTTTGCATGTACTTTAGTTTAGTTGAGTTATTGAGAACATTAAGGCAAAACGTGAAGTGTATACATCATACAACAAAAGACTGTCATGGCGGATGTTTATAGAATCACCCATTATGTTTTGAAAAACAAAACAAAAACGAGTATGGTTATTAACCGTGTGGTTTTCTAATTGTTTTTAAATAAAACAAAATTTTCTTTCTTTCTTTCTTTCTTTCTTTCTTTCTTTCTTTCTTTCTTTCTTTCTTTCTTTCATTCTTTATTGATTTTTGTCTTCATATTGGAATACTTTATTTTTTTTAATTTGTGCTTGCTCCGTGCTATGTTTGTTTCTTGCATTTGTTTAAATGTTACGAATATGAAGCAATATCATTAAGTTAATGGGTTACCGTTGTCAGACCCAAATCAATCATCTTATCACGCAAGCAAGCAAGACTCGAAACAAAATCATTTAATCATTTGAGTAGACTGAGCTCTTTATCCTAAGCTTATTAACAAATCCCTATATTGACCAACTGGTCTGACAGGACTTTATAATCACATAGTCAGTCATTCAGTCACTGTGGGTGGATCAATCTCTTGTCATGCGACCAGTAATGATCTAGTATTTAAACACGCCCATGGACCAGGACGGAAGAGAGTTAGAGGTAACCCATTTTCTTTATGATTATATCAAAACTGTTAACACCAGGGTCGCTGCAGACTTGCTTTCGTTTCTTCCGATATTTTAGATGGCTACACGTTTTATAATAATTATCAAGCATCCATTACGGATTGTGAACTCTGTAGTTTGTGCACCTGTGTTGACTGCACAACGACGAACGCAGCTCGATATGTTCTGCTATGGTACGGAATGGCTTCGTAAAGCTACCTCAAGATATCCCAGGCACATATAATAACATGCTTTAGAATTTATTGTAGATGTTTAACACTTCAGATTCTTTCCCGTAAAGAAGTTCAAACTGTGTAAGCGTTACCAAAGCAGGACTGAAAGGTGTGTTTTTCCCCCATGAGCCCTGCGCGCTGTGTGCGCAAATAGCACGTTACTGTGGTTGTGTTCATACACTTTTCCTGTCTTGTAAAGTCTTTATCGACGTCGTCTAAATGAATTTATCTTTGAAACATCCACCCAAGCCTGGCAAAATCTCCGAGGACAAGCTTGATGAGGCTTGGTATTCAAGAAACGCGAGAAGAATGGGTTTAAACTGCTTACAGATGAGAAGTCATCTGAAGTTATGACCATTCACGCATCCGTTAATTTCATGTTTTTGCAGACACAAGTTTCTGTGTAGAATTGTCTTTAGCTATCACACATCACGTTAAAGCATTTATGATCATAAATATACGTATCTCACTGGCGCTATAAGCATGTAAATGATGTTACATTTACAAGAAGAAAACTCCACTGTCTACTACAATATCTAACACCCCCCCCCCCCCCCCCCCCCCCCCCATCCCAACCTCCTTCCCGTTTAAGTTCAAGGCAATGAGCATGTTTGGACAAGAGCTACACGCTTTTTATGCGTTCCTTGCAATAATCTAGGACACGACAGAATGTTCGGTCGGATCGAGGTACGCTCAAATAGCACTAAAGGAAGATGGCGGAACCGAAACTAGGCTTGAGTCAACTGACATGTTATAGGTATTTATATAGTCAATCACATTATTTACTACAAATGTGAGGATACCTTTTTACCACAGATATACTTATCAACACTTGCCATCCACTTTATTCAAAAATAATGAAAGCAATTGCTGTCACAAACTTGTAATTGTATATAATTTTGAAGTCTTTGATGGTTTATTTTCCGCTTATTTATTTTATATTTATTTGTTGTTTCTGTTTAGGGTGTGTGCAACGACAGTTTGTATCCGTTGTACGTTTATGTTGGAAAATTGTATATTCTTGTTTGAATGAGTTTTAGTTTTGTCACTGTTGTCCCGTCACTTTGACAAGCCAGCGCACGATCGATCGAATGTCTCAACACGTCGTCCCGCTGACACGTTATATAGACTTCCTGGTCGCGACCAGTAGTTTTGTCTTTGTGCTTTTTGTTTGGTGCATAGTTGTGTTTTTTTTGTTGTTGCCAGTTCAAACCTGTCGTGTACGGCGTCAGTTTTACAGAGTTATTGATAAAGGTAACACCATTTGGCAAGAACCCAGGGACGAACTTGCAGGAAGAAAGGTAAACTTGGCAATGTGTTCCCGTCTAATTTTACGATCTTATAAGCGATAACAGTTGACAAGTGATAACCCGGTTATTGAATGAGGGTCACGTTTTGGCTATTTGTGAGCTATACGTGGATTTATTCAAACATCGTTTTACTATTGAGAAGGATGACATCCCGACAGCAACTGGAGGCAGCAGGATGCCGTAGTTTCGGTTCATGTAATGATTCATCTGCAATAATTATGTAGTGAGTACAGAACAGATAGGATGTTTTTGAAATATTTGATTAACTTGCAGGTTGATCATACGAGTACTCTATTTTGCTTCCGAGAACACGCTAATGGATACGCGAAATAACGAGGTTTTTTTTGCAATTGTTTTGAAACAGACTTAGAGTAAGAGTTAGGGTTAGGGTTAGGGTTAGGGTTAAGCTTAACGTCTCACGACTGGTCAATCTTTTACATGGGATGACTAAATAATAATATACCTAAGCAAATAACATCATACCTGTTTGCTATGGTGAGCTGGAGTTTTCTCATGAATACTTTTCGTAAAAATCCATTTATTACGAAATTAGTTCATCAAAAATCAAATGAGCATAGAGAATGTTTATTTTTGGAATGTGGCCAATTGGAGGGGTGGTCTTCTTTTATGTAACACCTGGCCAGATCTGAGACGGCGCTTTCACGAGAAGGTGTGTGCCTTTCGCAAGGCCTTTACGTCACTTTTCCCCCACGGTAAAAAAGAAAACAAAGCAAATAAGTTCGGTAGCTGCCCGGAAATAACGACTATTTGGAAATAAGTGTCGGGGCTCCCCCGACGGCCTGCAACGTTTAAATAAACGCCTCCAAGTGTCTACAATTAATATGTTCAGAGAGCTGTGCAATGATACAATGCACGAAACGCCATCTATGCACGCAATGTTTGCGTTAGCCCGACATTTCGAGTATGTTAACGGTTTTTGGATAACAAACAATATCGTAACAGACTACATCATTCGATCAGTTCTACCTTGCGAGTTCTTTACCTTCAGAGGAGAAGAGTGGAGTTTCCCTAGTTTCGAATTACCGGGATGTGTTCCTATCTGGTATTTTCTATAATCTGGAGTGAGGGGGGTTTTGGTACAATTTTTTTAGTCATTAGTACAGTAATTGCGTAAGAATACTGCTAAAATTTTTGTCACTTATCGTCCGGTCGCTCTTTGCTAGGGAGAAGTAACCGCAAGCGAGATATAGTAATATTTACTGTTGGCACGAGCAGGACGTTCAGAGGTAAGACATTTTTGCTATTCCCCTAAACAATACAGATTTTATCAAATTATATATCTCGAACGCGTTGTTGAGATGTTTTGTTTTGTTTTTCCTTTTGTGAAACGTCTTCGATACTAACTGTACTGATTTCAGCCATCGTTTGGCCTCAAGAGGCGTGTCCAGGCCTGACGTTGTATCTGCGGTAGCCTCCTTTCTTTTGTGCACTCGTGCCACATCCACAACAACAGAGAGAAGGAAAAGAAGGGGGGTAGGCGAGATGATCACATGATACCACCATATACCTAGGAGACAAGCTGCGAAACTGCCAAAATAATTGTTTAGTAATTTTCAAGCAAGATATTCTACGACAGGCTTTAGCATACGTTAAAAAACGTTTTGACACTCCTACAAAGTTTCAACCATTGGAATGCAAATAGAAGCTGGACTGAGGTACAGAATGTTGTAATCTAAACTTGTAATCTGGTTTATTAACTGTTCTGCATTTTTTCCTCATGAACATTGCTTTTATTTTCTCAGTTACTTTGGAATGGCTGTACTATGAGCGCGGCTGCCTTAGTACAGCTGTTGAAAATCAGTCGTCCCTGGAAACAGTGGAAAAAAGCTAGCAAGACCAAGCTTGCTTGAGTGTCGTGGTGACGGACGGACAGAGATGTTAAACATTCCATCGAGTATAATTATCTACTTCCACAAAGACTGTGTGCGAATATTTGTGTACAAACTGCTGTTGCTGGGCTCTCAAATAGAATCTGATCTGAAAATGTCATAAGTTGCCAATGTTTGTATCAACAAGGTAATCGCCTTCTTACCTAGTCTAAAGACATTTCACGCTTTGAAACCTTTTTCCGTCTCACCGTCCATCCCTTTTCGATCTAAAAGAAACATAACAACGACAGTGACAGCGAGCAACACTGCGTTTGTTGCAATGAAATAAGCAATATAGAATGAACACACACAAAAAGCAAATGGCGACGCCTCGATTCGACCTGCGCCGCTTTACACCTCACTGCCATCATTATATGTACATTTTAGCAGCCAATAATAAGCGAAAAGTTCGAACACGACATTATACACACTGCACGCGGAGGTCTGCCTATATTATGTATGTCACTGGGTATTCCCAGTGGTTATTTCGGTCTTTCTTCTGTCAGGGTCAGGGCCAAATTTTCAATGACAAACAGAAACATCCCAATGCTTTACACTTTACTCACTGTGCCTTTTTCTTCTCTTATTTGTTATGTGCTCCACAGGGTCAGTACTACCGTCAGCATATATCTATGCTTACGAGCGATATGACTGATAACTTGGTATTGTTGTCTAGAGTTATAGAAACTATAGTGGATGAGATTGGCGAATATACTTAACAGGCGTTTTCTTGATAGCATTGATAAAATTTGCATCAGTCAACAGTTCTCGGCGGTGCAGTCTTACTGTAAGGAGATCAGAAAAGTTTTCAAGGAAATAAATGCAGGAAGTATGTTATTGTATTTCGTAGGAGAAAACACATTCTCGTCTCCGAGGAAATAAGCATAGGCCTACATTTCTTATTCAGAGCTGTGAGAAAAGAAGTGGGCTTTCCCGGAATTATTCTAAAATTCCCAGTGTTTTTTCCCCCCGGGTACCGGTTTCTTACCCTTGCTGTTGTGTTTTTCCCCTGCACTGTGGCACTGTTCCCAGAAAAAACCCCGTTAAACCTACGGTATTAGATCGTGTTAGTTTTCTTCTAGTTTCAAGTTTGTTTTGATGAAGCAGCTCGTATACATGTACGTACTTCTTTTTCTCAGTTTTTTATTTGGTTCCCCCCCTTTTTGGGGGGGATGGTAGAGGGGGGAGGGGGAGATGGAGCTTTGTTAACATACTGTTCATAATCTCATGGTCAGCTACTTTGGTAATTCGGATTATTATTTTCACCGTACCGAGGACGAAAGAGTGATTTGTGTGTGTATAGGACAGCACATGAACCAAAACATCAAAGGCATGCTTTTATGATTTATTCTTGTGTTAGTCGACTACCAGTGGCTGAAAAAACTGTTTTTAACACAAAGAACCCGAGTTCTTTCGACAGCGGGGCGGTCGCACAAAGCTTATTATTTTTGCCGTGGTTATAGTGTGCACCAGTTGTAAACGAATGACCGACTTTCCGGAGTTTTAAGTTGAACGACAGACGTTTTGTAACTTGCCTATTTTTTCCCAAAAATATTTGCTCAGTGTTCGATATCAAGAATGATAAAAAACGAGAACAAAGATAGGGTAGTGTGACATGTCTAAATGTTTAACTTGATCTGTATCCTGTGGTAAAACTCCATAATATAATGACATTATTATTTTTTTTAATACCACGATAAAAATGCAAACGTTACCGAAGAAACTCAACTTCAAAATGGCGATCCATATCTCCTAGGCTTAAGCCTGCTGCTGACGTCACAAATATAGCTTTCAAAAAGGCCTGAGCTCAAACTGTGAGCCGCCATTTTGGAATTTGACATGTTATCTACTGTTGAAGCTTTCCTTCCCTATTACCCTACCAACTAAATCGAAACTTGAATTCCCAGCGAATTCACGTTGTGGGAGAGTAGCAGTTCTGTGTGTTTGTGGCACGGGTCAACTGACTGAGATTAATAAGATCAATCAGGTTTAATTTTACGAACTCACAAAGTTATGTCTTACCCTACGGTTAGTTTCGTTTTAAAGTAAAATGTAAGTAATAAACATCAATTCATCAATTTAAGTCTAAACAAAAGGTCAAATTTCAACACCTACCTTGTCGATTTCCATCAACCAGTTCCTTTGCATATTATCGAGACGACAGCTTAGTTCCACTGAAATATGAACGGCTGAAGGTAATCTTGGCACTGATACTGAACTGTCACATCCCTACAACACGCCATATCGGAATTCATGTCACACAGAAGCACCACTCAGCATCTACTCCATCTGAGGGCAGGGTTTTCATACCAAATCCAGTAAAAGCGTAAGTCTTATCCACATATCCGAGTAGTCTTGTCCACATATCCGAGTAGTCTTGTCCACATATCCGAGTAGTCTTGTCCACATATCCGAGTAGTCTTATCCACATATCCGAGAACACTGGCAAGAGCGCTTTTCTTGGAACGTAAACTTTTTCAGTTTGACCATCTCAAAAAAGTTCCTGGAAAGGAAACATGGCTGCTGTTTTTTTTCGCCACGACGGAAGTGGGTAATAGGCCGCGCATCCATTGGATGGCCCTCCCATCTATTTCAGTATGTACGACACTGGTGATCTTGCTGCAGCCAATCGCTAACCTTCTGTTATGAATATTAATTCGCCGTAGCTGAAAGGTTCTTACAAGTGTCTACACAGGATGAACCATGCTATAAACAAGCATCTTCACTGTTTGGGGTTGTTTGTTTTGCGAAGAGAGAGTGACAGGCTAAGAATCAACCTCAGATAGAGAGGCGATATGATCAGCAAGGCAATTTCATTTGACTCTGTAGTTTTTCCGCGCTGTGAAGCTGGACCTTTGAAATTTTGCACACAGCGTAGCACAGTGGGAGTAGCTAGGTGTTGCCTGAGAGCCGTCTAGCGGCTGGCGCTGTCCATTGGCCTCTTGTTGTCGGACAGTCACGCCCAAAGGTCGTGTCCGCAATGCCACCGACAGGGGTCAGTCCGTGATCACGTGAAATGACTGACAGCCAAGTTCAGTTCTACGCATCCGCCGGATGTTCCCCAGAAAAAAAAGACACAATTGAAACAGGGGCTATTCAGCTGCGCACGACACTCCTTGCTACTGATTCAGTTGCGCACGACACTGAGACGTTTCGCGCGCCCGGCTTGTGACTACCACTTCCAGGAGTTGGTTTTTTTAGAACGTAACTGGAAACAAAAGAAAAAGTTGTAGACGTTAAAAACAGTGAACAGAGTGACAACTGTTCAAACATGCCATTGTAGCAATATGATGTGGATACACCTGTGGGTCACAAAAAGAGCCGATGATGTTTCCCTTCTGTAGCACCTGCAGGCAATCAAATAATAATTCAGTGTGACGAGTAAACTTATAAGCTTCTAGGTGAAGCAACATGACGCATAACCAAGTGCAAAAACATGGCTTTCGGAAAATAAAGTGTGTACGTGTGCAAACGAATTTGGCATACAACGCTCGTTCGGTGTGCGCTTTACTATATGTGACCACAAAAGTCGGTGTGCGCTTTACTATATGTGACCACAAAAGCTCAGCAGGGAACTGGAATTTCACGCCTGTTTTTGAAAAGAACACACCCCGATAATAAATGAGATGCCTCAATTACCCTTTCAGCATTTAATGGAATCAAATCTGTAATCATGTTTATGTGCGTGAGATAAACAGTGTTATTAAAAGTGCCGGGCTGCATTCACAATACAGCCATCAAAGGCATGACTGCGCAGGGTATATGGAGACCAGGAAATAGATCGTTGTCCCGGCAACAGCCGTTGAAATGCAAAAGCACCAGGTGCACGAAAGATATATCAGATCTCTTAAAACCACTTGTCCGTAAAGCTGTTTTGACTCTATTGCTGATCTAATGTGGGTGTCAGTTAAAGGCACACTCCTTCTCGAGAAACCATTTCGGCTCACCCTTTCATGATCTGTCCAGCCTTTTACATGGGATAAGATCATTCCTCCACTTGCTCACATTACAATAGTTTGAATTTGTTTATGAATTAATAAAAAAAGAAAAAACAAGAAAGGTAAGTTGTTAAAACGTTTGTTATTGACAAAAAACTTTAAATTCACAAATATATTGACCCAACGGTCTTTTAAGCGCACAGACAAACAATTAGTTACTTATCTTGATCGAAGTTTTTACTGCCTGCTACGAAGCCGCAAGCTAATTGTTTGTCTGTCATTCACTACGGTGTTGACTTTTTCTCTCCCTTTTTTTTTTAAAGTCTAGCTCACTTATCCATGCAAAATCAATCCTGACATTGCTTTTAAAAATTTTTTTATAGCAGTATTCAAGAAGCGAAAGTAGACCAACATAAATAGAGCTTAAACAATGACCACGAGTTGATTACTGGAAAATAAACCACGAGTGGGTATTTGCAGCCGCTTGGTAATTCACGAGTGTGCGGAGCCCACGAGAGGTTTATTTTCCAGTAATCAACACGGGTCGAACATGCAGTCATGCAGACGACATTTTGTACGCAATTTCATTTCAGCCTAATCACTCAGAGTGTCAAATGCGCGTCATTCAAATAGTCCCTATTCTTTTACTTTATTCTTAGTCTCCGACTCGTCGGCATTATACTTGTCTCGTCTAAATATAATAATAATAAAGTAGATGTGTACTGCCGGGCAGTACATACCCCAAGCGAAGTCGTCCATCTGTGTGTACATGATTCTCTCTCTCTCTCTCTCTCTCTCTCTCTCTCTCTCTCTCTCTCTCTCTCTCTCTCTCTCTCTCTCTCTCTCTCTCTTAAAATGTGTCATCGATGACGTGTTTTCATACTTGCTAATGCGGCAGGCTAATCATGACGTCAAATTGAAACTTCTTGAAGTCTCTCAGAAAGGGACATGAAAACCATGTGGGGGTTACTGGTTTGGGCTGAAAAAAAACCCAACTCCACCTAAAATTCAAGCGCCTATGGGGCTGAATTATGCAGCATAAATTGTGAAACATCAGGATATCTCACACTTTCAATTCTGCCATCATGTCAAATCTGACAACAAACCTACCCACAAAATGTCATAAATATCGGTGTAGAATTGAGACTTAACGGTTTTTAACTGCCAAAAATAAGTTTTTTTGACTGGAATAGTTTGTCTTGAAATTCAGTTTGGGACAACGGACCCACCCACTAAATTTCATAAAGATAGGTGAAAATTTAAATGTAACGGTTTTTAACTGCCAAAATTATGTTTTTCTTCTGGAAAAGTATGGAGTGAAAATCAGTTGGGGACAACGAACCTACCCACAAAATTTCATAAATATCGATGAAGAATTGAGATTTAACGGTTTTTAACTGCCAAAAATAAGGTTTTTTGTCTGGTAAAGTATGTCTTAAAATTCAGTTTGGGACAACGGACCCACCCACTAAATTTCATAAAGATAGGTGAAGAATTGAAATTTAACGTTTTTTAACTGCCAAAATTATGTCTTTCTTCTGGAAAAGTATAGAGTGAAAATCAGTTGGGGACAACGAACCTACCCACAAAATTTCATAAATATCGGTGAAGAATTGAAATTTAACGGTTTTTAACTGCCAAAATTATGTTTTTCTTCTGGAAAAGTATGGAGTGAAAATAAGTTGGGGACAACAAACCTACCTTTAAAATTTCATAAGAATCAGTGAAGAAATAGGATTTAACGATTTTTTAACAGCCTTGACACTGAACATTTGATAAATCATTGGTGATGTCATCATAACCCAGTCGTTGTAGTTGTCGTCGTAGTTGTTGGTGTTGTTGTTGTCATGTTCGTTGTCGTGATTGTTGTTGTTCTCGTGTTGTTGTTTTTGTTGTTGTTGTTGTTGTTGTTGTTGTTGTTGTTGTTGTTGTTGTTGTTGTCGTCGTCGATGTCATTTGTTGTTGTTGTTGTTATCGTCGTCGTCGTCGTCATCGTCGTCGTTGTCAGAGGTTATTTCTAAAGATTTCATTGATAGTCTTTGTTCTCGTCACCAAGACTTGCTAAGAACAAGCTTGGAACAGCAAGAGTTCCAAGAACAAGATTAGAACAACTCATTACATCATTACCAGTACGTCATTTGTATTTAGAACACACTTTAGAAAAAAACTCTTCAGCTACAAACCAGTCACCCTCACATTTCCGAGGTGTTTGTCTAAACCACTTACTGAAATGTTTTGAGGTTTAATGACCATACACATGTTGAACCGGTGAGTGTCTTCCGCTGCTTAATTCGCAAATAACTATTTTATTAAAGTCCGCTTGAAACGCTCAAAGATGAAATTCCATGTTAAAAAGTGACAAAAGTTTCACATTTTCCCGTTGTAACAGCTTCCGATGATATTATATGAAAATTCTGATCCTCTGAGAGGATTCCCCGAAACAAAATCAGTTTGTACGCCTAATTTTAATAGAATTGTCCAAACAGTGTCGCTAATATTGTGCTAAAAGATGAATTCTAGAACAATGTTCACAGACAGACACCACTTGGCAAAAAAATTTTCAGTGCTGGGAGATGAAAAAAAAAACTACCTCGCTACGCGCGGGCTCCGCCCGCGCTCCGCTTGGATAATAATATGGGAGATTTATAGAGCGCTTTACATTCTCTAAGCGCTTTACAATGAAAAAAAATATGAAACATACATATACATACAAAGCAAAAAGCATGTGCCGCAGCATTCAGCACACAAGTGAACAACGAAACTCAAACACTACATCAATACAATCTGCAAGCATACTAACACAGGCAAAACATTCAAACATTCAAACACCTGATTCAAAAATGCACCATGTTGAAATAAAATTAATCAAAATACTGGGTGAAGAAGTGTGTTTTAAGGTTTGATTTGAAGGAACAGAATGTTTGGCAGTGTCGGATAGAGTAAGGGAGAGAGTTCCACGCAACGGCAGCAGAGTGGGAGAAGGCTCTCTGGCCGTGCTGTTTGCGACTAAAAGAAGATAGACGGAATATTCTAGTGTCTACAGAGGAGCGGAGGGATCGTGAGGGTGTATAGAGTGTGAACAGGTCAGACAGGTAGGATGGGGCTGAGCCAGATATTATTTTGTAGCAGATACAGCAGCACTTATATTGGATTCTCAGCTCTACAGGGAGCCAATGAAGTTTCTTTAGCAGGGGGGAACAGGACTGGGACCGAGGGGCTTTGCAGACAAGCCGGGCTGCAGAATTTTGAACGCGCTGCAAAGGATGGATGACAGACTGAGGACAGCCAATGAGAACAGAATTTCCGTAGTCTAATCGAGAAAGAATGTAGGAGGAAACAAGGGTCTTGGTGGCATCTTCGGTAAGGTATGGGCGGATAGAACCTATTCTCTTAAGCTCGATGTAAGCGGACTGACAGACTTTCATAACATGGTGTTTCATGGAGAGATCGCTATCAAGAAAGATGCCAAGATCACGGACGGAGTCTGAGAATTCAATAGTGCTGCTGCCCAAAGTGATAGAAGGAGGGAGAGAGAGAGAGGAGGAGAGGGAGGATTTGGTGAAACGAATGGCTTCTGTTTTGTCACAGTTAAGTCTAAGCTTGTTAGTGGACATCCAGAGTTCAACGTCAGCAATGCAAGACTGAAGGGAGGTGGTCATCTGGGCGTATTCTGAGGGAGTCGCTGAGTTCTGAAGCTGAGTGTCGTCAGCAAACATTTCGTGGGAAACGGAATGTCTGTCGATGAGGTCAGTCAGAGGCGAGGTGTACATGATGAACCCTATTGCTACGATTAAAACACAATAGCGTTTATATAGCTATTCTGACATTACATTCTGTGTTAAAATCATGTATTTGTCAGCAACAAGGACCAGAATGGTCCATGTCGTTGTCGTTGACTGATTGCAGACGACGGTTCCCTTTCCGCATGAAGCCACGGAAATAACCGAACATTGAAAAACCCACGGACATGTATTACGGAGAAAACTCGGGATAACCGGATGTTTAGCATTACGTCAATATGCTAGGAATCATATGACGTCATGACGTATCATGCTTGCCTACGTAGATTGTATGTTCGAAAGTCTGACTTCTGTTGTGAATTCGCGTGGTGAAGACTGCGGTAAATATGTAGATGATAAGAGAACAAGAATTGTCCCAGAAGAAACGACTAAATGTTCCAGACCGGTAACTTCATTTCAACATTGCAGTATACAATGGACGTTTTATGTGACTGATTTTGTGTTAAACATTGGAGAGATCGTCTGCTAGAATCAGAGATAATTATGTCGCTTCAGATTGCAGCTTCTGTAAATTTGCACGGTTTGTTGCCTGTTAAACTAAAGAACTGGATTTTACACGTAATGTATGTCATGTACAGTAAGCAACAACAAAAACACACACAAAGCAAATGGCATCGTCTGTCGACTAGTCACAGAAACAAACCTGGCACGTCAGCCATTGTTGTTACAGGTTTGAGTCAACGTTGTATTCTTCCGCAACAGGGTCCAATCGTCTGGGTTTCAAATGATGTCATGTTCTAAAAATAAATTCTAGTATTGATTATTTTTTAGCCCTCTTTATTCTTACTTCGAATAATCCACGTGTGATTTTGGTGTAATCAAAGTAGTTCGTTCTAATTTCTCACTTGTCTAAAAATAATCAACTAGATTTAATCCACCCCTCGGTTGCATTACAGGAGTTGTATAAATCGCCCCTAGAGTTATACAGTTCAGGTTAGGGGTTGTTATTATGTGACCACACTCCAAGAATACCTTAAAATACACGTTTGAGCGCTGAGTTAGTCAAATTGAAAACGGCTGTGTTTAGAGTGGGCATCCCAGACTGTAATTCTCACTGTGTCGTTCTTTGTGCAAATCATAATTTTCGTCTTACCTTTTCACCCTGAGCATTCCATGCGCGAAATCTAGAGATACAGATTTGAAATTGTGCCGAGAGCTACAGAGTTTGTTTTGGGGGTTGAATAGCTGACAATACACACGGAGAAGGTCTTAGAATTAATATTTGAGCGTTCTATTTTTCAAATCTGAATGCTGTGTTTGGTAGTCATAGCAGACCGTATTCTCCAACGTACATTGTGTTGTGTCTGTTATTCGAAGCGCTTTAGCCCTGTATGGCACGGAATTTCTGTGTGTATGTTTTATGTGCGTGCCATGTGCAAGTGTGTGTCTGTGTGACACTGCAGACATTTATATCATGATAGTACAGATTTGCTGTGCATTTTATGACATCTTTTCTCTATCGCTTGCAGATGTACGTTGACATTGGCGCAAGAATGTATCACACCATGGGGATGCTGCAAGTGGCTGGGATGTACCTATTTGAGACAAATAACAAGAAGGAAACAAAGCTTCTGAGGAAAACAGTGGATTTGCTTGCTTTTGTCCTGATTATTCCAGCCATCCTCCATATACCGACAGGTCTTTCTTACCATCAAGTTGCTGCACAACATCACCATGGTGACTTAGGCATGTTATGGTGATCTGATGTTGGTTTTACCAGGTTCTGTGGCGTCTAGGAATGTTTGCAGCATTCTCAGAAGAACACTAAAGAACCTTGAATTTGATCATTTTGATCACTAACGATTTTGAATTTGGGGAGAGAGATCTTCTCGAACAGAGACAGATACCCACTTTAACGATTGTTTATTTTTTTTTTACAGTAAAATGGCAGCAGAGAAAAGAAGCTTCACTATGATAGCTCTCAGTCTCATGATAATTCTGCTACTTGTTATTGTATGCATAGAATTTCAGCCACCACAAGAGCAACATGATCCATGTCAGTATAGAGATACATGTGCTGAGACTTGCACGCCCCGAGCTGTTAAACATTACAGTGACTTTTATACTATCTGCAAAACCTGCAACTCCACAAACCTGCTAGGGGAAAAAAGATCATCACCAAATCAAATTATTCTGCAAGGAGAACCTCTGGAACAGTTCGCAATATTCAGTGCCGTCTTTCGAATAGATCGTGGCACTGAATGTTTTGAATTTGGGGGGAGAGATCTTCTTGAACAGAGGCAGATGATCTGCATTTCGACTGTGCTGTCTATTGTAGTATCAGTAGTTATGGTGTTGGCACTGTTGCTAGTAAAACGGTACAAGAGAAAGGCGTACCAGGAAAAAAGTGTTGCTCTGAAATTAAAGCCATTTGATTCAGAAGAGGATGATGAGCCTTTTGAAACCCATGACCATAGGAATGGTGAGAACATGCTGCCTGCTCCACCTCAGGAGATTGGGGTGCACATGAAAGGTATATCAAAGAAGAGAAGAGAAAAGCAGGGGGCAGGTGATACCTTCCTCTATGCTTTCAACAA
>NW_027126778.1:12500-31372 GCF_037325665.1 Littorina saxatilis | reverse complement strand
CTACCACAAAGTCTGTGTATCCCTCTTACTTTGATCGTTCGCTTGAAGTTCTCAATAAAGCTTTTTACATGTTTTCTTTCATCCGTCTGACCTCTAATGCTATACGTACAACTATTTAATTAATCACAACAGGAACAAGACATCTGTTATTAAGTGTGTGCACAATTCGTTTGGATTTTAACAACACAGCAATAAGAAGAAAAAAGTTTGTCTCTAACAAGGCTATAGTAAACTGATAAACACACTATATTCCATAAAGTCACAAGTCAAAAATGTTTAAGAGCCAATCAAAAATAATAAGCTGGCTCCGATCTGCATGATTTGCACCCCCCCCCTTCCCCCCCCCCCCCCCCCCCCCCCAAAAAAAAAGTTCACTGTACTCCGTTGACATTTGAGACAATACAAATAGTCCTCGTCGGTTAATTGAGAATCTCGAATCATCGCGAGGGAAATATCGTCCTTAATTAACAATCCCCAGCAGAAAGAACAATAGCCTGCATAGAATCAAAAAACACGACTTTACGACGGGCCATTCCTAAACTGATTAACCTTCGCTGCGGACAGTTTGAAGAAACAAAGTACTGCTCCGTATAGTCCTTAAAAGATGGCCGACTACTAAAGGGAGGTAAGCGCCGCGGCGAGGTCCCCGCTAGCACAGTGGCATTAACTCGATTGTAAAAGGCAAATAACAATCGGCGCGCTGACCTTTGCAGGTAAAAGACACTGCGGTGTAGGAACAAGAAGGTATAGATCTGCTAAATGCCAAGATTCCCGGCCAGTGACAAACAACACACCGAGACATTTCCGGGCCTGTCTCACCCCCAAACAAGCGGGGACGGCCAGAAATGGCTTGGCTAACACCATTGTGTCAACACATACACGCGAGCAGCAAGCGTACGCGCACGCACACACGCCGGCCGCACCGCGATGGTAAATAAGACGAGAAAAGACGATGCTGTGGTGGTGTAGAGTTAGTGAGTTAGTGCAGACGCACAGAGTGCATGACTATGCATAGTGAGACACACGGACGAACAAGCGGACAGACAGGCAGAAAGACTGGCAAACTTGTCTTACTTTTTTCAGTTTTTTAAGACCACTCTGATAAGCCTATAGCTTGTTGTTCTCCTGTTATCTAATAACAAGTGCGGTATTGTTGTTTGAAATTCTTGGTTACAACCAAAGACTGGCCGATGAATACACTACTGTAATTGGAAGACTGCCTGGCAAACTATACAGAACGTCCACACAAAATACGCGTGTTCATTCTGCACGTCTCTTTCTGTCTGCGGGTGCGTGCCTGCGTGTGAGTCTGTGTGCGTAATTGTGTTCATGTGTGTGTGTGTGTGTGTGTGTGTGTGTGTGTGTGTGTGTGTGTGTGTGTGTGTGTGCATGTGTGTGTGTATGCGTGCGTGCGTACGTGTGTGTATGCGTGCGTGGGTGCGTGAGTACGCGTGTGTGTGTGTGTGTGTGTGTGTGTGTGTGTTAATATATCCATTAAAGCCACATTCCCGCTAATGGCAAGATTACATGACAATTCACATTTTTTACCCTGAAACCCGAAACTATACAATAGGAAAATACAAGCGTAGGCTTAGACTTCTTTGGCCAAAGACAATGCAGTGAAAGGATAACAAAATTAGTATGTCCCTGGTGAGCAGTGATTGGAGACTCTATGAATCACACCGATGTCAGGCTGAGAAATAAGGTGAAGGATGCTCTTGGCTTACTTAAAAGGTGAATCTGTTGTGGTGTACGCTATAGAATCTCTCGTTCAAGATACAATTCTTTGATGTACACCACCCACGATCTGTCATGGCTTGTTTTGTCCGAGGTCTTTTACTAACCACAGTGGTGACACGGCGTTGGGGCATGGATACATCGCTGGAGTGAGTGGGTATAGTACGGTGTCTTCGCTAACCCTCTCAAGATGATGTGGACGAAACCTAGCCTTTGTTGTCTCACACTAAGACTATAGAGGAGGAGCAAACGAGGAGAAGAAAAAGACTATGGCGTATGTGGGTAAGGTATATAATTATACGGTGTCTTTGTTTGTTTGTTTGCTTAACGCCCAGCCGACCACGAAGGGCCATATCAGGGCGGTGCTGCTTTGACATATAACGTGCGCCACACACAAGACAGAAGTCGCAGCACAGGCTTCATGTACCCAGTCACATTATTCTGACACCGGACAAACCAGTCCTAGCACTAACCCCATCATGCCAGACGCCAGGCGGAGCAGCCACTAGATTGACAATTTTAAAGTCTTAGGTATGACCCGGCCGGGGTTCGAACCCACGACCTCCCGATCACGAGGCGGACGCCTTACCACTAGGCCAACCGTGCCGGTTTTTCTCTCTTAAATTAAGACCATAGAGTATGTGGGTATAGTACGGTGTCTTCACTTACCCTTCTCAAGATGAGAGTCAGAGTATAGCTGACTGTTGATATTGACGAAACCTGGCTATAGAGTATTTGTGCTTGTGATGTCTTGAATTAAGATCATAGAGTATGTGGGTATAGTACGGTGTCTTCGCTAACCCCCTCAAGATGAGAGTCAGAGTGTAACTTGACTGTTGGTGTGGACGAAGCCTGGCCGTGTTGTCTTAAGACCAATTATTGACTCATTGTAAACTGCAGACACATTCCTGTCAGGTCTATGGGCGTCGTTGCTTATACAAGACTCGTCAGAAAAGTAAGGGTCAAAGGAAGATAAGGGAGGGGGGGTGGGGTGGGGGAGGGGGGGGGGAGTCACTGAGTTGTCCTTTTTAGGGTCCTGGTTCTATGTTTGTGTGTGGTGAGCGCCGGTAAGAACCAAAGGGTTTTGTGCTTAGGTTGCTAGCTTTTACTACCCCTCTGTCCCAAATGCTCTTCCAACATTTTCGACAACTTCTGTAATCCCTTAAGAAATAACAACGGGGAAACAAAATGGAGGAAAGGTTCTTAACCTTTTTCTTTCTCTCGAACATGCTGCTAGCTTGCTGTGTTAATCGTTAAAACAAAAGTTCAAACCCCTGCAACACGAAGTGTCACAAAACAAAAGTTCAAACCCCTGCAACACGAAGTGTCACAAAACAAAAGTTCAAACCCCTGCAACACGAAGTGTCACAAAACAAAAGTTCAAACCCCTGCAACACGAAGTGTCACAAAACAAAAGTTCAAACCCCTGCAACACGAAGTGTCACAAAACAAAAGTTCAAACCCCTGCAACACGAAGTGTCACAAAACAAAAGTTCAAACCCCTGCAACACGAAGTGTCACAAAACAAAAGTTCAAACCCCTGCAACACGAAGTGTCACAAAACAGAAAGAGAACACACAACAAAATCAAAACGGCAAAAGCAACAGAACATCACGCGCACACAGGGATGGCTAAATCGTCCGCCCGATCGCCAGGGGCGAGTAAAATATCCGCCGGGTGAGTAGAAACCGCCTGTCAACTCGCCCGGCTGGCCAATGATAGTTCTGGTCAAATGCAACACTTTTGGTTGTAATATTGAGTTTTCAAGCCGTTTAAACACTGCAGATCAACTGTGGTATGTTCCGGGCCAGTGACATCTCTGGCGGGCTGGTGACTTTCTTGAAGTTACTCGCCCGGCTGGCGTGTACACATTTTGAGATATAGCCATCCCTGACACAGAAGAAAGGTCGTGTACATTCCCCCCCCCCCCAAAAAAAAAAATGTATCCTTACTGTATAAACGGGTAGAATAAACAGTTTACAATCCATCACACACAAAAAGCGAGAAAGGAAAGGCAAAAGAATTACCCCAAACATTCAAAAAAAGAAACTAACGAGGGTCGTTTTTATATTTAGTCAAGTTTTGACTAAATATTTTAACATCGAGGGGGAATCGAAACGAGGGTCGTGGTGTATGTGCGTGTGTCTGTCTGTCTGTCTGTCTGTCTGTGTGTGTGTGTAGAGCGATTCAGACTAAACTACTGGACCGATCTTTATGAAATTTGACATGAGAGTTCCTGGGTATGAAATCCCCGAACGTTTTTTTCACTTTTTTGATAAATGTCTTTGATGACGTCATATCCGGCTTTTCGTGAAAGTTGAGGCGGCACTGTCACGCCCTCATTTTTCAACCAAATTGGTTGAAATTTTGGTCAAGTAATCTTCGACGAAGCCCGGGGTTCGGTATTGCATTTCAGCTTGGTGGCTTAAAAATTAATTAATGACTTTGGTCATTAAAAATCTGAAAATTGTAAAAAAAAATAAAAATTTATAAAACGATCCAAATTTACGTTTATCGTATTTTCCATCATTTTCTGATTCCAAAAACATATAAATATGTTATATTTGGATTAAAAACAAGCTCCGAAAATTAAATATATAAAAATTATTATCAAAATTAAATTGTCGAAATCAATTTAAAAACACTTTCATCTTATTCCTTGTCGGTTCCTGATTCCAAAAACATATAGATATGATATGTTTGGATTAAAAACACGCTCAGAAAGTTAAAACAAAGAGAGGTACAGAAAAGCGTGCTATCCTTCTTAGCGCAACTACTACCCCGCTCTTCTTGTCAATTTCACTGCCTTTGCCATGAGCGGTGGACTGACGATGCTACGAGTATATACGGTCTTGCTGAAAAATGGCATTGCGTTCAGTTTCATTCTGTGAGTTCGACAGCTACTTGACTAAATATTGTATTTTCGCCTTACGCGACTTGTCTTCAGTATTAAGCAACCAACTGGAAAAGAATCGAGCCAAGTTTGTAGAAAAAGGAAGGGACAAAAAAAAGTAGCTTTCCAAAGCAAACAACGGAAATGGCTAATAAACAAGAGAGTGATAAAACTGCGAACAATCACTATAAAAGATGCATAACGGAGAGAGAGGAGCAGGAGGGGTGAACAAGGCGAAAGGAACTTAAGACGCAACAGTGACGCTGGGAAAGAAGACGCAGGAAAGGAAAGCGGGAGAGGGAGAGATTGGAGAAGAAAGGAGGGGGGAGAGGTTTTTTTTTTTTTTTTTTTTTTTTTTTTTTTTTTGTGGGGGGGGGGGGGGGGGGTACAGAAGAGAGGGGATGGTCTTGTACGACAAAAATATGCGGTCGAGTGCAAAAAGTCCCGAAAAAGGCAGCAGTAAGGGTAGTTTACGGGGTACAGAGGCCGAACAAAGTTGGGGGAAAAACAAACATGCAAACACGGCTGGCGGGAAAGAAATGACATCATTTCCCGGGCTGATCGCATCTTTCGTCATAATCGGTCCCGGCCAGTTTCACGATGATATGGAGTTTGGTCACGACGCCTCCAACGTCACGTGCAAGCGAAGCCATCGTTAACAAGGGCCGGACAATTATATCTGATTTTATCAAGCGCAGTTACGTCCCTTCTGTGATTGCCGATTGATCAGTGAGGGTGATTAATGATGACCATCAACATGCTACCCATTCATTTTCACACAAATGTTGCGGCTTCCTCCGCTGTTCTCCACTCTTTTCTACTCCGTTTTCTCTCCCGCTTTTGCTGTTGTTTCCCCTTCTTATCTCAGTTGCATACAAATTCCTGCTCAGAGGAGACATTTTCGTTTGTAGCCGTTCCAGCTCAGCGTTTGACTCTGTTGTTCAATTTCACAAAGATGTTGTGTCCTATAGCTTCTATATCTTTTTCTTCCGTTTTTCTATTCCGTATTCTTGCGTCTTTTGCTGTTGTCACCCTGCCCCTGAATGCTCTCTTATATCGCAACTTCCTCTTATTATCTTATACACACATTCTTGTTCAAAAAGACTCGATGTATTTTTTATTTTAGCCGGGCATCTCTCTCTCTCTCTCTCTCTCTCTCTCTCTCTCTCTCTCTCTCTCTCTCTCTCTCTCTCTCTCTCTCTCTCTCTCTCTCTCTCTCTCTCTCTCTCTCTCTCTCTCTCTCTCTCTCTCTCTTGTTTTTGCATCTCGTTTCTTTTTTGGTGTTGGTTTTTCGGGATTCGATGGTTTCTAATTATATGTCGTGTATATCTATTGATGCTCCTTCTCAGGGTAACGAAACGGAATACCACCAAGAGATTGAGAGAAAGTCGGCTGCAATTTCTGTCCCGTTGTCCTGTTCTCCTTGTGTCATAAAGACTATCATAATTCTTCAACCTTAGTGACAACAAATTCAGCTGTCTTTCTCTCCGGGTTTCCTTCATTTCTCTTCGATTCTTCTCTTCTTCTTCTTGTCGATCACACTAGTCGTATTGTCAGCCCGGACAGCGAGACGAATGATGCCGTCTTCTCCAGGTCTTCTATCTATCTATCTATCTATCTTCTATCTATACATATAATAAAAGAGAGTGTCTGTCTGTGTGTCTGTGTGTCTGTGTGTCTGTGTGTCTGTGGTCGCCATACCTCAGAGATGGCAAGAGGCAGGAACAAGATATTTTGCATGCACACTCCCTAGGTGCCGCAGATGTGCACCTGGGTTTTAGTTTCTCCAGACATTGTTTCCTTCCTCGGATAATGACCCTCCCCATCTATCAATACAGTCTACATAGTACAAGGGAGGTAAGTCATGCTTTGTCACCCACGGAAGGGAGGTAACTCTCATCAAACCAGTATACCGTGTAATTCTCAAGGGTTACCCCCCGCCCGCTATCATCCCGCCCCCACCCCCCCCCCCCCCCCCACACACACACACTAACCCTGCCCCCTGCTGTGCAAGGCCAGTTCAGTGCCTGGTGATCACATGTAGCAAGCACATAATGCCAGTGATATTACAGACTCTCTATCGCTCCTATGAGGAGAAGAAATGAAGAAGAAAAAGTTAACCGGACAGTTCAGGAAATTTCTAGAAGCAAAGGGAGGTAACTCTTACTTTGTATACATTGAAGGGAGGTATCTTCTCTTCTAATGCAGGCACGCCTGATCAGTCTTTACAGAATATATAGAGTCGATGTTAGACCTGGTTTTCAAGTATCTAGAATTTTCCTAAGAAAAGGAGATAACTCAAGTCAAAAAGTTATTTTTCAGCAAAAAGAGTGTGTTGATGGTGATGCTTTCACACTGTCAGTCCCAGCCTTTTAATCCAAATGTATGAGCTCACACTTTCATCTATCGCTTATTCTCATTGGAATAAGATTCTAGAAGTTTCTGAGAGAGAGGGAAGATCAGAAACACCCGGGCGAAGCCGGGCCTGACTGCTAGTCTATACATATAATAAAAGAGAGTGTCTGTCTGTCTGTCTGTGGTCGCCATACCTCTGAGATGGCAAGAGGCAGGAACAAGATAGTGTGCACGTACACTCCCTAGGTGCCGCAGATGTGCACCTGGGTTTTAGTTTCTTGATTCATTGTTTCCTTTCTCAGATTATGGACCTCCCATTTATTGAATACAGCCTATATGGTGCAAGACCAGTTCAGTGCCTACTGTTCACCTGTAGCAAGCACATCATGCCAGTGATATTAGAGACTTGCTATTGCTCCTATGAGGGGAAGAAATGAAGAATGAAAAATTAACTGGACAGTTCCGGAAATTTCTAGAAGGTAAGGGAGATAACTGTTCACCTGTAGCAAGCACATCATGCCAGTGATATTAGAGACTTGCTATTGCTCCTATGAGGGGAAGAAATGAAGAATGAAAAATTAACTGGACAGTTCCGGAAATTTCTAGAAGGTAAGGGAGATAACTGTTCACCTCTAGCAAGCACATCATGCCAGTGATATTAGAGACTTGCTATTGCTCCTATGAGGGGAAGAAATGAAGAATGAAAAATTAACTGGACAGTTCCGGAAATTTCTAGAAGGTAAGGGAGATAACTCTGTTTTGTCTGTGGTCGCCATACCTCTGAGATGGCAAGAGGCAGGAACAAGATAGTGTGCACGTACACTCCCTAGGTGCCGCAGATGTGCACCTGGGTTTTAGTTTCTTGATTCATTGTTTCCTTTCTCAGATTATGGACCTCCCATTTATTGAATACAGCCTATATGGTGCAAGACCAGTTCAGTGCCTACTGTTCACCTGTAGCAAGCACATCATGCCAGTGATATTAGAGACTCGCTATTGCTCCTATGAGGGGAAGAAATGAAGAATGAAAAATTAACCGGACAGTTCCGGAAATTTCTAGAAGGTAAGGGAGATAACTCTTTTTTTGTATCCAAACAAAGGAGGTAAAGCTAATCATAATGGGATAGCGAGCGTCTTAAATTGCAACAGGGCTCCGCTTACTCCCGGGCGAAGAGAAAGAGAGTGTCTGTCTGTCTGTGTGTGTGTGTGTGTCTGTCTGTCTGTCTGTGGTCGCCATACCTCTGAGATGGCAAGAGGCAGGAACAAGATAGTGTGCACGTACACTCCCTAGATGCCGCAGATGTGCACCTGGGTTTTAGTTTCTTGATTCATTGTTTCCTTTCTCAGATTATGGACCTCCCATTTATTGAATACAGCCTATATGGTGCAAGACCAGTTCAGTGCCTACTGTTCACCTGTAGCAAGCACATCATGCCAGTGATATTAGAGACTCGCTATTGCTCCTATGAGGGAAAGAAATGAAGAATGAAAAATTAACTGGACAGTTCCGGAAATTTCTAGAAGGTAAGGGAGATAACTCTTTTTTTGTATCCAAACAAAGGAGGTAAAGCTAATGATAATGGGATAGCGAGCGTCTTAAATTGCTACAGGGCTCCGCTTACTCCCGGGCGAAGCCGGGCTTAACTGCTAGTACATATAATAAAAGAGAGTGTCTGTCTGTCTGTGGTCGCCATACCTTTGAGATGGCAAGAGGCAGGAACAAGATAGTGTGCACGTACACTCCCTAGGTGCCGCAGATGTGCACCTGGGTTTTAGTTTCTTGATTCATTGTTTCCTTTCTCAGATTATGGACCTCCCATTTATTGAATACAGCCTATATGGTGCAAGACCAGTTCAGTGCCTACTGTTCACCTGTAGCAAGCACATCATGCCAGTGATATTAGAGACTCGCTGTTGCTCCTATGAGGGGAAGAAATGAAGAATGAAAAATTAACTGGACAGTTCCGGAAATTTCTAGAAGGTAAGGGAGATAACTCTTTTTTGTCTGTGGTCGCCATACCTCTGAGATGGCAAGAGGCAGGAACAAGATAGTGTGCACGTACACTCCCTAGGTGCCGCAGATGTGCACCTGGGTTTTAGTTTCTTGATTCATTGTTTCCTTTCTCAGATTATGGACCTCCCATTTATTGAATACAGCCTATATGGTGCAAGACCAGTTCAGTGCCTACTGTTCACCTGTAGCAAGCACATCATGCCAGTGATATTAGAGACTCGCTGTTGCTCCTATGAGGGGAAGAAATAAAGAACGAAAAATTAACTGGACAGTTCCGGAAATTTCTAGAAGGTAAGGGAGATAACTGTTCACCTGTAGCAAGCACATCATGCCAGTGATATTAGAGACTCGCTGTTGCTCCTATGAGGGGAAGAAATAAAGAACGAAAAATTAACTGGACAGTTCCGGAAATTTCTAGAAGGTAAGGGAGATAACTGTTCACCTGTAGCAAGCACATCATGCCAGTGATATTAGAGACTTGCTATTGCTCCTATGAGGGGAAGAAATGAAGAATGAAAAATTAACTGGACAGTTCCGGAAATTTCTAGAAGGTAAGGGAGATAACTCTTTTTTGTCTGTGGTCGCCATACCTCTGAGATGGCAAGAGGCAGGAACAAGATAGTGTGCACGTACACTCCCTAGGTGCCGCAGATGTGCACCTGGGTTTTAGTTTCTTGATTCATTGTTTCCTTTCTCAGATTATGGACCTCCCATTTATTGAATACAGCCTATATGGTGCAAGACCAGTTCAGTGCCTACTGTTCACCTGTAGCAAGCACATCATGCCAGTGATATTAGAGACTCGCTATTGCTCCTATGAGGGGAAGAAATGAAGAATGAAAAATTAACTGGACAGTTCCGGAAATTTCTAGAAGGTAAGGGAGATAACTCTTTTTTGTCTGTGGTCGCCATACCTCTGAGATGGCAAGAGGCAGGAACAAGATAGTGTGCACGTACACTCCCTAGGTGACGCAGATGTGCACCTGGGTTTTAGTTTCTTGATTCATTGTTTCCTTTCTCAGATTATGGACCTCCCATTTATTGAATACAGCCTATATGGTGCAAGACCAGTTCAGTGCCTACTGTTCACCTGTAGCAAGCACATCATGCCAGTGATATTAGAGACTCGCTATTGCTCCTATGAGGGGAAGAAATGAAGAAAGAAAAATTAACTGGACAGTTCCGGAAATTTCTAGAAGGTAAGGGAGATAACTTTTTTTTGTATCCAAACAAAGGAGGTAAAGCTAATGATAATGGGATAGCGAGCGTCTTAAATTGCTACAGGGCTCCGCTTACTCCCGGGCGAAGCCGGGCTTAACTGCTAGTCCAAAATAATACTATCTCTTCGATTCAAACTATTTTATAAAACCAAAGCAGAACGTAATAAGTTCGTGCCGGAACGTCATGATGTCAGACAGGTCATTCTGTATTTATAAGCATTTTGTTTTTAATATATATAACAACAGCTTCTTTTTTTCCATTGTTGTGAGTCGACCAGCACAAAAGCGACCATCTTTGCAAACCTAAAGGCCAGTCGATCAATCGCTGGTGGAAATAAAATGTTGATGCTAAAATTCTTTTCTCTCAGAAAAGGTCGAAGAAAGGGTAGGGCCCGCCAAAGTTCGCGGACCAGCCCAGTCCGACATAATGCGTAAAAGCGAGAGGACAATTTACTCCCGGATCAAACTGGCGTTTTCTTTTAAATTCTAACTCATTATCCGTCCGTAATGCAGTCTGTTGTCAGACTCAACTATCCCTCTTGTCTAATGAAGGAGGAAAAATCAACATACAAGGCCCGTTAACAATGTGCACTGAAATTACCTACATGTTGTCCCGGAGTCTTCCTAATGAACTCAATCCATTGCCCGTACAGGGGATCCGTCCGGACTGAGGACAGAGTAAGGGTTTGTGGATAGGGGGGGAGGGGGAGGAGCGGTGGAGAAATGAACAAGTCGCGTAAGGCGAAATAACAACATTTAGTCAAGCTGTCGAACTCACAGAATGAAACTGAACGCACTGCTTTTTTCACCAAGACCACATACTCGTAGTTTCGTCAGTCCACCGCTCGTGGCAAAGGCAGTGAAATCGACAAGCCATGCAGAATAGTGCGGTAGTAGTCGCGCTGAGCAGGATAACCCGCTTTTCTGTATGTCTATTCTTTTTTGCTCACTGAGTTTGTTTTTAATCCAAACATATCATATCTATATGGTTTTGGAATCAGGGACCGACAAGGAAAACGATGACATTGTTTTTAAATCGATTTCGGAAAATTAATTTTAATCATCATTTTCATATTTTGAATTTTCAGAGCTTGTTTGTAATCTACATATAACATATGTATATGTTTTGGGAATGAGAAAATGACGAAGAATAAGATGAATTTTTTTGGGGATCGTTTAATAAAAAAAACAATTTTTATTACAAGTTTCCGATTTTTAATGACCAAACTCATTTATTAGTTTTTAAGCCACCAAGCTAAAATGCAATACCAAACCCCGGCCTTTGTCGAAGATTGCTTTGCCAAAATTTCAATCAATTTGATTGAAAAATGAGGGTGTGACAGTGCCGCCTCAACTTTTACAAAAAGCCGGATATGACGTCATCAAAGATATTTATCAAAAAAATGAGAAAAAAAATCCGGGGATATCATACCCAGGAACTCTCATGTCAAATTTCATAAAGATCGGTCCAGTAGTTTAGTCTGAATCGCTCTACACACACACGCACAGACAGACAGACAGACAGACAGACACACACACACACACACACACACACACACACACACACACACACACACACACACACACACACACACACACACACACACACTCACATACACCTGACCACGACCCTCGTCTCGATTCCCCCTCTATGTTAAAACATTTAGTCAAAACTTGACTAAATGTAAAAACAAAAATATGTGAGAGAGAGATGTAATAAAAGACCATAGTCAGGGAAGGGGGGGGGGAGAGAGGGAGAGGAAGAGAGAGAGAGAGAGAGAGAGAGAGAAAGACACACACACAGAAACAGAGACAGAGAGACAGAGGAAAGGCAGACTGGTAGATAGACAGAGAGACAGACAGACACACAGACAGACACATAGCCACACAGAAAGAGAAAGAGGGAGAAAGAGAGTGAGTTAGAGACCGAGACAGAAAGAGAGAGAGAGAGAGAGAGAGAGAGAGAGAGAGAGAGAGAGAGACTGACTGAGAGAGAGAGAGAGAGAGAAGCACACACACACACACACACACAGACAAAGAGAGAGAGAGAGAGAGAGAGAGAGAGAGAGAGATAGAGAGAGAGAGAGAGAGAGAGAGAGAGATTTACTGTGCAATAGTATACACAGGAATATGGACAGAGACCAAATGCGTACATAGTCAGTGATGCGTGCAAAGAAGAAGAGTTAGTGACAAGAATACAAATGGAAAGAGGAAGAAGGGATAGACCGAGGGAGGCCAGGCAATGCCGGTGTAACACGAAATTTTTTTCCACGAAAAATTTACTCCGGAGTAAATATTTCGTACGAAATTCTTACTCCGAGTACACTTTTCGTACGAGAAAAGAACTCCCCAAGGCACGAAAAAATTGCTCCCTCCACGAAATTTTAACTCCCCATTTTTTTCACTTCCAGTAAAAATCTCGTACGCAAAAATGGGATGCGGGCGAAGGGATAATGCCAATAAGTGATCTCGCGCACACGAATGTCGCGCTACCCTCCTTCCACCCCTTCCACCACCAAGACTAACAGGGGACAAGGGAGTAAACATTTCGTACACCTGGAATGGGAAGTTAAACTGCTTGTGTTTGGGTGAAGTAATTTATTCGTTATTTATTCGTCAGGGGAGTAACATTTTTGTACGAAATGTTTACTCGGAACTCACTTGTCTTGGGGAGTAATTTTCTCGTGTAATGGGGGAGTGCTTTTTTCGTAAAGGGAGTAACTTTTTCGTACGAAATGTTTACTCCGGAGTAAAAATCTCGTGGGAGTAATTTTCTCGTGTTACACCGGTCAACTTTGCGATGCACAAGACAGGAATAAAACAGGAATAGCCACAAAGGCAGAATACTTAGATCTAGTGTCACAGCTGGCAACGTGAAGAAAATATGAAAGAGGAAGAAGAGTGGAGAAAGAGAGTGGAAAGGCAAAGCGGGAGAGGAGGCACAGACATAAGAGAGGTCAACACAGGAAAAGTCACAGAGACAGTCTAGAGTCATCCTGCTTGCTGCCGCGCGAGCAGAGAAAATGTTCCCTCTTTATCTTCACTGCGCTGGCTGCAAAACCCTTCCGCACGGAGGTGTTTTCAGACACATCAGACACAGGAGACAGAAAACACAGATCTAGTGTCGTCGGGTGCGACGTGAGCAGAAGAGGAAAGAAGAAGACGAAGGAGAAAGCAGAAAAAAGAGGAGGAAAAAAGGAGGAGAATAAACAGATATACCAGATAGGCCAGGCAAGTTTTGAGGGTGAGGAAGAAAGGGGAGGCGGGGGGCGGGAGGACAACTGCCTAGCGACAGAGACAAGAATCAGATCTAGTGTCGTCGGGTGCGACGTTAACAAAGGAAGACGAAGAAGAGGAGGAGCAGAAGGAAGAAGAGGAGAAGGACAATAAACATATATAGACCAGCATTGGCCAGTTGGGGAGGGGGGCGCGGGAGGACAACTGCCTAGCGACAGAGACAAGAAACAGATCTAGCGTCGTCGGGTGCGACGTTAACAATGGAAGACGAAGAGGAGGAGCCGAAGGAAGAAGAGGAGGAGGACAATACACATATATAGACCAGCATAGGCCAGTTGGGGAGGGGGGCGTAGGAAAATGGCCTAAGCAGGTATAGCAACAGAGACAAGATACAGATCTTGTGTCGCTTGGTGCGACGTGAACAGAGGACGAAAGAGGAATAAGAGGAGGAGGAGAATAAGCATATAGACATGATTGGCCAGGCAAGTTGGATGGGAGGTCGGGTGGGAGGGAAGGGGGGAGGGGCAATCTACGAAGCAAGAGTCTACACAGGAATAGCCACAGAGACAATACCCAGATCTAGTGTCACAGGGTGCAGGGTGAAAAGCATAGGAAAGAGGAAGAAGAGGGGGAGGAGGAGGAGGAGGAGGAGGAGGAATAAGACGAGATCGCCCGGAGAGAGCAGGCGCGGCGGGGGCCAATCTACGGTGCGATAGTCTACACGGGAATATCGACAGAGACACAATCTCAGGAGGCCGGCGAACGGGACACAATGCAATTTAATTGACTCATCAGTTGGGCTATTATCTGAAATTACGATCAATATCCCACGCCGGCATTCCAACAAACACGGGACCTCTCCCTCCCTCCCTTCGAGAAAAAAAAGAGGATAAAAGAGGCCCCGTTTTGCTGGAGAAAAGAGAAACAGAGAGAGAGTAAAAACGCGAGAGAGAGAGACAGAAAAAAAGACGATGGGAGAGGAGAGGTGGTAGTATAAGGGAGAACGGGGAGTTGTGTAGTCAGTATGTATAGGGGAGAGCGGGGCAGGGCTATAGCCGCTTCAGCCCTCGATGGCCTATTGTTTGGCGGGCCAATGATCGCACTTGATTTATTACGATTGTGTCGCCGAGATCAGGCACGCGCGCAAAACGCAATTAGGCGCTGGCTTCAATATTGATAGAAACAATCCCCCAAACACAAGTGAATCATGGCAGCCCTCACAACTCGCGCGTGGAAGCTGGGGTTTGTGGGCACAAAAGGAACCCCCTGTCTCTAGGGGTAGCCATGGTAAAGAATGTGAGACGTGGACTGAAGGGAACGAAAAAGAAAAGAATTGCCAGATTGGACCAAAAAGAGGAAAAAGGGTTTGGGTGAGGGCTGTGTGGAAAAGAATAGGAAAAAGCACCCCATTTGCAATTTGGAATCTCAGAGAGAGAGAGAGAGAGAGAGAGAGAGAGAGAGAGAGAGAGAGAGAGAGAGAGAGAGAGACAGACAGACAGACAGACAGACAGACAGACAGACAGACAGAGAGAGAGAGAGAGAGGCAGAGAGAGAGAGAGAGAGAGAGAGAGAGAGACAGAGACAGAGAGACAGAGAGAGACAGAGACAGACAGAGAGAGACAGAGACAGAGAGAGAGAGGGTGAGACAGAGACACAGTAAGACAGACAGACAAATAGATAGATATAGAGAGACAGACAGACAGACCTAGACGGAGAGAGAAAGAACAAGAGACAGAGACAGAGACAATATATAGGATGAACCAACAGAGAAAAAAACGAACATCAAATGAAGTTTTCCCAAAAAGAACAAAAAAGTGAAAAGATGAGAAATGATGGAAAGAGAGGGGTGTCGTGAGCTAGTTAATTTGGGTTGCGCAGAGGGCATGGATCTTGAAGGAATGGCTTTTCAGTGACAGTTGCCATTGTGCCGGACAGAAGCTGTTTCTGGCTGCCCACAGACCCTCTTCTTCTCGCCTCTTGTTCGACCACAAAAGCCTGCATACATAACTCAGTGCATTTCTCTCATGTTCTCTTAACCGTTTATGTCCGATTCCTGACTCAAACTGTCATTCCCTTGGGTTGTTTTTCTGTGTATTCGTTTTAATTTTTTTTAATTCCAATTTTGTTTCTGTTAGATGGTTGGTTGATAAACCTTCTTTTTGCAGCCTCTTGTTCTATCACAAATGCCTGCATATATACAACGGAGCGCATCTCCTTTTCTACCTATATCTACTTTTATGCATCTATTCTTTCATTTTATTTATCAATTTATTTGCCTGTTTATTCTTATGGAAGGCGTTTCTATGATAAATCTCTAGAATCGACTTCGTTTCTAAAAGCCAATAGTTCACCATGAAGCTCCCCAACAGGACGGTTTCTATTATTTCTGCAGATTGTGTCAAATAAAGCTACGAATCTGGAGCTTCGGCCACTCTTCGATCTAATTCAAAACGCTTTCTAAACTCAACCTTCTTACGTGATTTTCAGGCTGGATATGGCCATACGATTCTTTCAATGGCTACTAGCATTTTAGCTGCTGACAAGTTTTCTTGTCTGATTTTGTATCAATGCACGTCCTACAATATCACACTGCACAACATGCCATGCTGGACGTATCAATCAATCAATCAATATGAGGCTTATATCGCGCGTATTCCGTGGGTACAGTTCTAAGCGCAGGGATTTATTTGTTTAATTTTTTTAAATTTTATTTTATGCAATTTATATCGCGCACATATTCAAGGCGCAGGGATTTATTTATGCCGTATCTTTCAGTATAGAAAGACCTTGCTTGATTATATTCCACATCGCTAAACTGCATTCAGATAAAGGTACGAAACCTGTACTCAGGCTAAATTCATACTGAGATAAGTGAAGTGTATCAAAAGAAAATAGCCTCCCTTCACTGGGCATCAACGGAGGCATCTTCCTTCAAAGGGAGGCAACTTTGGACTTGATGAAGAGATAATGGCCTGACACGGAAGCGGAAACTACAAAGGCTTCAGAGCACAGTGGGATGCTGGGAAAGAAGACCACAAATTGAAGGAGGAGGCATTAAATGACCAGGGGAAGGGGGAGTCTGCGCTACAGTGTATCAATTAAGATAAACTTATCAGCCAGGGGTAAACAAAAGGGTTAAATGCTACGTTTCATGACCCCAGGTTCTTCCCCCTGTGTTTAATGGTCCCGGGGTCTTCTCTCTTGTTTTCTTTGCTTCTGTAGATATCACTCTCTATTTTTTTGGGGGGAGGGCAGTTTTTAGAAGACGGTAGCGGAAAAGGTGGCAAAGGAATGTTTTAGGTAACAACCGAGCTGTTTGAAAAGAGCAAAGTACGTACTCCGAACGAAATTAATAGATCACGGAAACGAGCTCTTTTTTTTTTTTTGGGGGGGGGGGGGTGTGGTTAGTTTGTTAGTTTGTTAGATTGTTAAATTGTTTGTTTGTTTGTTTGTTTGCTTCTTTCTTTCTTTATTTATTTGCTTTTTTCTGGAATACTGGCTCATTGCTCTTGAGTAAAAAAAACCACAAGTTACACAAGGTACTGATTTCATGGGAAATGTCATTTACGAGAAAAAAGTGTAAAATGTATCAATTATCATTTTGCCTGAAAATCATCTAGTTTCAAACTCCTTACAACATTATAGAACGAACAGTTTCAACCTTTTAGGTACAAACTACAAATGCAACAACGCTATGGCATAATCTACGAAGAATGGGGTCACAACTTGATGCGGCTGATAGAGGCTTTTAGATACAGCTTCAGAATGGAGGGAGGGAGGAGGTGTTGAAAGGGGCCAAGATCAAACTATATCACCAGTGTTAGCTACTAACATTCCAGCATCTCCATTAAGCTGAACTAAAAGTCGACAACGAAACAAACCCCAAGCAATGAACTAGCTCCAACCAAACCCCCATCCGAGAACGGACAATAACATTCCCTGTTTGTTCCGATACCCGCCTGCTCTTAAAATAAAACCTGATGGCAAGAGAATCAAAGCCTACAGTTTTATCAGAGGCTCTGCAATCACATGACAAATGGTGCAGGTGCTGATGCTTATGAGCAATCTTTTGATCAGTACACAATTAAGAACTTGACATCCATGGTTGTACCTACCTGTTCAATACATTGCACTTTAGATTATTCCTACAATCTAAATGGTAGACAGGGTAAGAAGGGGAGGGGATTTTCAAAAACTTTGCTGAAACCTAATATAAGCGGGACAATCAGCAATTGTATACGTCAGACCTAGAAGCTGAAGTTAAGGCTAAGCAGTTTGCGGTATCTGAAGCAAATACAAAAAAGTATGTTCCTGAAGAAAAACGTAAGCATTCAACAGTATCAGTATAAGCTTTTGCTTGAGTTCGTGACCTAGTTGCATACTGTCAATTGTTTATTGTCATGCATTTTGAATAACATTTTGTTTAAACCAACAGTATCAGTAACCTTTCCAGAACCATACAGAGCGATAACCACACATCATGTACCAAACAAGATGCTGCAAACAACGAAACGACAATTAAGAATCAAGATCACCCTGTATCAGTACGTAACACGCCAAAGATACTTCCAGCAAACAAACCCAAACCTTTGAAGAAAGCAAACAAATCCCCACCAAAGAATGAAGATCAAACCGATCCAGGAACACACAGCATTCCCGAATGTATACCTGAAGCCAAACCCCAAACACTAAAAGCAACCCTGAGATTATGAAAGCTGATGCGGCGTTTTGAAGTAAGGCTTGCTGATAAGCACAATTGCTTTTGTTGCTGCCTACACCCTATGTATAGGATCGCCCCGAGTTTGGGTCGTGCTGTTTGCTTCCCTCTGTTGCATTGTGATGCCGGAATGAGGTCCTGCAAACAGCCATTAATCCCAACAATCTCTCCTCGCTGTTCTCCGCTTGATACCTGCCATTTGTACAGGGGGGGGCGACAAGGGGCGATAGCCTGGCCCTACATCGCGACACAGCTATGAGGTCTTTGTAGTGGTGGCCGTTGTGTCACACACTGGACTGACCGCCGTCCGTCGCCCGGTGTCCGCAGCAAATGACCAGTCTTTGCGTCGCCAAGTCTTTTGCATGGATGCAGGGACAAGATAATGATGCCCTCTACAAAAGACAGATAACGCTTCAATCGAATGTTCTTATCAAGTCACGAATGTCCTTTACAACTAGTAAACAGATAGTGCTTTAATTCTTTTCAATATTCTTCAAATATTACGGATGTCATCTGCAAAAGATCACGCTTTTATCAAAATGTTCAACCTGTATGACGAAATGCCACATGGGAACAATTACTCATGTGCACGGTGACACATGTTAATAGCATATTTATAGTGTAATTCCAAAGTCACTTACTCAACCAGCCACAGGAAGATTCCTGCAAAACATAATAAAACCTGAGTTGTATTTCGAT
>NW_027126778.1:0-7500 GCF_037325665.1 Littorina saxatilis | reverse complement strand
ATAATTCATAAGACAGGCCTTGGCGTAAACCTGCCTGAGTGAAATCGAGAAGTATCCGGTAAATTGTAAACAGTCTGTTTAATCGCTAGCTCTTCGGCGTCAAGTTGTAGGTTTTGTTTCAAGGCTTCTTTCATCCAATTTAACTCCGTCTAATTCTGTGTCGATTGTCGGGCTGCTTGTAAAAAAATGCTTGTTTTAATTTCTACGTTGTCTGCCTTATGTTTAAAAACAGTGTTTAGATCGTTTAGTTTGCTTTCTTTTTGAACTAAAAATGTGACGAATATTTAAGCGTTTGCCCATACATCATAATGTCAACGACAGAATGTTAGGAGTTGGAAAAACGATTCTTACTTTAACGTATCAATTCCCTCCCCATCCTTTCCCTTCCCAACCTTTCCCTTCCCAACAGGCAAGCAAACAAACAAACAAACAAACAAACAAACAAACAAACAAACGAACAACAAACAAACAACAAACAAACTCACTAACTAACTAACTTGCAATTATTGTACTTTGCGCCTTTCATTCTTTCTATGTTCTCTTAATAAATCTTAAACTAAACTTTACAAAACTGAACGAAACTAAACTGAATCGAATATTAGCCTCACCGTAACTTTGATAGGCGGGATCGAGTCGAATCTAAACGCGACTTCCTTCCAACACTGCACACTACACTAACTGAACTCCTCCCTTTCACCCCCCCCCCCCCCCCCCCCCCCCAACACAACAATCCACCCCTTCCAGGGACTGAGAACAGCCGGAACCGACTCCAGAAAAAAAACCTGCTTCAGCTTCGTTCTTCTTTCTCTCAAGAGGTGTCGGGTGCCAGCAACAGCGGTCGGGTATCACAACACTCCAACCTGAGCCGCGTGTTTCAAAAGCTGTCATGTTGCGCGCCTCAGCACCGGCCGGAAAAGACAAGGCTGTCGTCACGTGACCTGTAAACAAACATGGCCACCCTCTTGTTACCGCAGGTGGCATGGCAGCGCATTGCGGGGTGGCTGGGTGCATCTCGCGCGCCCCTTTCTGCTCTGGCACTCCAGTCTGGCACCCACCCGCTTCTCCGCTGTTTTGTTTAATGCGCAATTCTGCGGCCTCTGACATCATGATTGCTGTCATGCATCATAATTATATCAAACCGAGGGATAGGCAATTTTCTGCAATGAAAGTCTTCAGTATTCAGGGTAAACAACATATTTAAAAGGACAAATTGACATGGCTTTTTTTCCCATTTGTATTTTTTTGAAAAATGTGCGGGGAAGGGTGTGATTTGTGGACGGGTTCTCAGAGGTATTAAAGTCTCATTTATCAAAGCAAACAAGAAAGGTTAGTTTATGGGACGTTTAATTATAGACAAAAAGAAAAATTCACAAGTATGTGATCTTGGACACACACACACACACACACACACACACACACACACACACACACACACACACACACACACACACGCACGCACACATACACACACACACATTCACTCACCACCCCACACACACACACACACACACACATTCACTCACCACCCCACACACACACACGCACACACACACACACACATTCACTCATCCCCCCCCACACACACACAGGCATGCTGACATACAGACAGACGTAGGACAACAGCAAAGCAAAAAGGCAATGGAATCGAGATCGGGGGAGTGGGAAGGGGGTGGGGGGGGGGGCTGATACCACTTCGCCACACACTCTCTCAGCGGCGCACTGGGCTCTAAACCCTTGTGAAGGGGGATATTGGGTGCGAAAAGTATGATACGACATGATTATCTGCTGGCATCACTTCTATTCTGCTCCGCTCAAAGACATCACTGCAATGAACACCAAGATGATGCTCGATGTGCTACCAGATACACCAAAGATTGGAGGTGTGGGTGGTGGAGGGGGGAGGGGGGGTGGGGTGGGTGGGTATAGGGTATGCATGGGAAAGAAGTCCAGAGAAAGGGAATGTGTCATGATGTTTGGTATGTGTGTGGTGGTGGGAGGGTTTTTTCCGTGTGTGTGTTTGATTGCTTGCTTGTTTGGTTTGCTTGTTTTTGGTTTTGTTGTTGTTGTGTGTTTTTGTTTTGTTTTGTTCCGAGACAGAGAAATCAGGGAATGGAGACATCATCAACAAATAATTGAAATGGACATATCTATCTCACGGTGTGAGTCGAGCGATCAATTCACCAATCCATCAATTCAAAGTATAGAGAATTTTATAACTTGGCATATATCTTCCATCCGTCTCTCACTTTCTGACGAAACAGCAATGAACAAAGCTTACGATGCAATGAGGTACATTATCGGGCAGCAAAGGAAAACATACCTATTTGCAAAAGGGTTATTAGTGGGCTGTCAGTTGAAATGAAAGAGTTAATTCATAAAGATATGACGACGGTTTTTTGTTGGTGAAAGATAGCAATGTTTAGCCTTCCCTTTATCGGTGGATTAACGCTATCATAATCACACTCTATTTTTAACACCACCCGGTGGTAAGTAAACATTTGAAGGAGGTTGGGGTACGGGTGGGTAGCTGCAATGGGAGAGGGAGTGGCAGAAGAAAATGTTTTAGTGGTTATCTCCGCTTAGACTTTTCATTCATGTTCCTGCTTCACTATTGCCACATCCGCACAACTGATTTAACTGAAACTTGATCGAACTCCAAATACTTTACTTTATTCCTTGTGCATAATTTTTAAAGTTGCCGTTGAATTCTTTTAAGTGATATATAATATAATTCACCTTTCCATATATAGCGACCATCGTAATATAATATTTGTCATTCGTAGATTTTGTCTGTCTGTTTGTCTGTGTGTTTGTCTGTGTGTCTGTTTGTCTGTCTGTCTGAGACAATTGCATTGACACTATGCAAGCTGCCATTTCTGGACGAATCGTTCCCGAATTTTATTTGTGCGTGGGTTGGTTCCGCTCTTGATCGCTGGATCCTGGATTCAATGAATTTTTTTTAAAAAAGTGTTTTTCTTTCTTCTCACTCAAGGTAGGGAATTGGTATCTTAGCGGGATAGGTTTGTTATTATCTTTATTGTGTTCAGTATATATACAAGTCATTATATATACACCTACAACGACTAGCCCGGGTGCTCTCTGTGGACAGTGGCAAGTTTTAGATGAACCAATTTTGTAAAAGCCACTAATTAATTATTATTATTATTATTATTATTGTGATCATTTTTATGCGCCTAATCTAGATATAGCCCTAGGCGCTTACATATTAATTTCTGCCGTTTGAAATGGAATTGTTTACAGACAGACAGACAAACAGACAATTAATCCATCAACAAGTTTCAACAAACCACAGTACGCAGTCAGGATGCTTAGTTTTGGTATAGGACCAAGTGGGGGCATGGTCTTATCTCATGTAAAAGCCTGGCCATGCAGATCTGAGATGTTGAGCGGAATTGTTTTCACGAAAAGGAATGCGTCTAAATATATTCTAATGTCATGTTAATATTATAAGGTTGTGGCAGTGGCAATCGGTATGCTTGTTTATACAATTACTTAAATATTGTATGTGTTATTATCTGATCAAATGTCCTAATCATTCTTTGTACTACAATGTGTGTTTTAAATATCGTTGACAGGCAAGTTAAATGCATCTAAGAATATTTTCCTTTTTTTATATATATATTCCTTTTAATGGACAAAAAATTGTTTGTAATTGCTATTGTTATCTATACATATAATAAAAGAGAGTGTCTGTCTGTGTGTCTGTGTGTCTGTGTGTCTGTCTGTGGTCGCCATACCTCTGAGATGGCAAGAGGCAGGAACAAGATAGTGTGCACGTACACTCCCTAGGTGCCGCACATGTGCACCTGGGTTTTAGTTTCTTGATTCACTGTTTCCTTTCTCAGATTATGGACCTCCCATTTATTGAATACAGCCTATATGGTGCAAGACCAGTTCAGTGCCTACTGTTCACCTGTAGCAAGCACATCATGCCAGTGATATTAGAGACTCGCTGTTGCTCCTATGAGGGGAAGAAATGAAGAATGAAAAATTAACTGGACAGTTCCGGAAATTTCTAGAAGGTAAGGGAGATAACTGTTCACCTGTACGCGGCAAGCACATCATGCCAGTGATATTAGAGACTTGCTATTGCTCCTATGAGGGGAAGAAAAGAAGAATGAAAAATTAACTGGACAGTTCCGGAAATTTCTAGAAGGTAAGGGAGATAACTCTTTTTTGTCTGTGGTCGCCATACCTCTGAGATGGCAAGAGGCAGGAACAAGATAGTGTGCACGTACACTCCCTAGGTGCCGCAGATGTGCACCTGGGTTTTAGTTTCTTGATTCATTGTTTCCTTTCTCAGATTATGGACCTCCCATTTATTGAATACAGCCTATATGGTGCAAGACCAGTTCAGTGCCTACTGTTCACCTGTAGCAAGCACATCATGCCAGTGATATTAGAGACTCGCTGTTGCTCCTATGAGGGGAAGAAATGAAGAATGAAAAATTAACTGGACAGTTCCGGAAATTTCTAGAAGGTAAGGGAGATAACTCTTTTTTGTCTGTGGTCGCCAGACCTCTGAGATGGCAAGAGGCAGGAACAAGATAGTGTGCACGTACACTCCCTAGGTGCCGCAGATGTGCACCTGGGTTTTAGTTTCTTGATTCATTGTTTCCTTTCTCAGATTATGGACCTCCCATTTATTGAATACAGCCTATATGGTGCAAGACCAGTTCAGTGCCTACTGTTCACCTGTAGCAAGCACATCATGCCAGTGATATTAGAGACTCGCTGTTGCTCCTATGAGGGGAAGAAATGAAGAATGAAAAATTAACTGGACAGTTCCGGAAATTTCTAGAAGGTAAGGGAGATAACTGTTCACCTGTAGCAAGCACATCATGGCAGTGATATTAGAGACTTGCTATTGCTCCTATGAGGGGAAGAAAAGAAGAATGAAAAATTAACTGGACAGTTCCAGAAATTTCTAGAAGGTAAGGGAGATAACTCTTTTTTGTCTGTGGTTGCCATACCTCTGAGATGGCAAGAGGCAGGAACAAGATAGTGTGCACGTACACTCCCTAGGTGCCGCAGATGTGCACCTGGGTTTTAGTTTCTTGATTCATTGTTTCCTTTCTCAGATTATGGACCTCCCATTTATTGAATACAGCCTATATGGTGCAAGACCAGTTCAGTGCCTACTGTTCACCTGTAGCAAGCACATCATGCCAGTGATATTAGAGACTCGCTGTTGCTCCTATGAGGGGAAGAAATGAAGAATGAAAAATTAACTGGACAGTTCCGGAAATTTCTAGAAGGTAAGGGAGATAACTCTTTTTTGTCTGTGGTCGCCATACCTCTGAGATGGCAAGAGGCAGGAACAAGATAGTGTGCACGTACACTCCCTAGGTGCCGCAGATGTGCACCTGGGTTTTAGTTTCTTGATTCATTGTTTCCTTTCTCAGATTATGGACCTCCCATTTATTGAATACAGCCTATATGGTGCAAGACCAGTTCAGTGCCTACTGTTCACCTGTAGCAAGCACATCATGCCAGTGATATTAGAGACTCGCTATTGCTCCTATGAGGGGAAGAAATGAAGAAAGAAAAATTAACTGGACAGTTCCGGAAATTTCTAGAAGGTAAGGGAGATAACTCTTTTTTTGTATCCAAACAAAGGAGGTAAAGCTAATGATAATGGGATAGCGAGCGTCTTAAATTGCTACAGGACTCCGCTTACTCCCGGGCGAAGCCGGGCTTAACTGCTAGTTGTTATTATATTTTGAAAGTTAAACCACGCATACACCTTTGTCTTTGCGTTATCTATATTGCCTTCAAAAATAAGGTGGGATGTACAAGCACCTGCATATCAGCTTGGAAAAAAATCATAAAATCGAGAGGGGATTGGAATTATCCTGCAATGGGACACTGGTGTAAAAGTTACAGTATTATATAAAATTATATATTCCACTTGTACATTTTATAAATTAATTGTATTGCTTTGTGCCTCTTACAGATACAATATACACACAATAAGCAGACAATTAAAGAGCATCAATAAATACATTAAAACCATGACAACTTGCACTTTTATGTGTGAAATACAGATATGGGTTTAGGCACACCTCTTCTTGTAAAGCAGTTCGGTTCACCATTTCAGATTTAGTCAGGCTTTTACACGGTGTAAAATGGAAACGCAGAAGAAGAAGAAGAGAAGAATACTATGTAAAAGACTGGTCATAATTATCTGAGACGGCGAGCCTGACTGTTTATATACACACGAGAAAGAGTGTGCCTTCATACTAATGTGTCCATGCGTATGCCATTTTTGCCTCATCTTTCACAACTGTCCATACTTTTCATTGGACGATTTTTATCATCTTGGAGGAAGATTATTAATTAAGGAGGAGAGATGATTGTGTTGTCGCAAGAGGAATCGTGTTTTTACATGTTTGTTTCTAATCTCCCGCCGTTATAACCTGGACACAATAATAGTGCCACTTTCTGCTAATGCTGAAAATGATGATGATGGTGTGATACTGGATTGGATTGGATTGGATTGGATAAGATTTACAGTCCAGTGAGGTTACCCTCATGGAAATTCGGGCTGCTTTCTCCCCGGGGAAAGCGAGCTGCCATACATACGGCGCTACCCATATTTTTATTATTTTTTTTTCCTGCATGCGTGTATTCATGTTTCCTGAGACTTAATGCCGTGTGAGATGGATTTTTTTTTACTTTATTCCAAGTCCCACGGGTATTTGATGGACATTTTTATCTATGCCCATACAATTTTGCCAGGAAAGACCCTTTTGTCAATCGTGGGATCTTTAACGTGCACACCCCAATGTAGTGTACACGAAGGGACCTCGGTTTTTCGTCTCATCCGAAAGACTAGCACTTGAACCCACCACCTAGGTTAGGAAAGGGGGGAGAAAATTGCGGCCTGACCCAGGCCTGAACACGCAACCTCTCGCTTCCGAGCGCAAGTGCGTTACCACTCGGCCACCCAGTCCCGATGTGTTCCACTGTGGACACACTTTATGTTTTGAACACTGTCACAGTTGTATAACTAGCAAATATAGCACAAGGTAAACACAGTGTGTTCCAGTGTGAACATCGTGTTCCCTTTTGATCACATAATATTACGGATTATGTGTCAATGAAATCTAGAGTGCAGATGATGTTTCTAATACCTAGCTATAATTGTATTATTTAAGATTTACCAAACGAACTGTGCAAGAGATTATATTGTTTATTTGGATTACCACACACACGCTTTCAAACATTTTTTCTTGAGCAAGAGTCTACATAAGTTATAACTTAAGACTTTTTATTCACGGTTGAGAATAAAAGGCGTCAAAGTAATACTCTACGGGAAATAAATGTTCATGCACAGATGTAAGAAATAGACGTCTGAAATTATATCTGCTGAACCGGCCGCGATAAGAACCCAAGCTACAAAATATTCAACATAAAAGACTGAAAATAAGCATATACTCTAGCCCTCATCGGTGTGAGTATGTATACAAAGCCGTG